>NW_027496145.1:0-232423 GCF_021521415.1 Bidens hawaiensis
AACATTAACCTTCATGGGGACCCAACTATTCCACTCCAAAATACACTGTCGAGAGATAATAACAGTCTTCTATAGTTGCTTTTTCATTGAACCAACCGAAAAACAACCAGAAACATCACCTCCCCACACCCATCTATCTTCCTCTCCAACAAATTTAAAGTAATACAATTTTTCTAATTACTCCATCAACCTGTAAACCACCTCACCGTAAATTGGTTGGGTTCTCCAATTCCATTTCAGAGTAATTGTCCCATTCGACTCGACACATCTATCCGTGACCAGACAAGACTTAACCTTTTCTAAGGCAAAAAGATTTGGAAATCGGTCTTTAAACGTACCTTCTTCCGTCCAATTGTCAAGCCAAAATTTTAATTTCAGCCCGTTGCCGACCTTTCCTTTTATTAACCTTGCCAAGGAGACATTAAATGTTGCAAGAGTCTTCTCAATGTTTGCTATTTTACCCCAAGTCCCACTAAGATTTTTGTTTTGAGGGATGATCGGCCATGTTCTTGGTGTTTCGTGAACCGCTTTCACAACCTTTCTCCATAACCCGTCCTCTTCCTCCTTATACCTCCACCACCACTTCGATAAGAGAGCAAGATTGGAATCTCTTAATGAGACCAAACCCAACCCCCCGTCTTCTTTAGCTTTTAAGACCTTATCCCATGAGACCCAATAAATCTTTGACTTCTCTTCATTCCCTCCCCATAAAAACCGTCTTCTCTTCGCCTCCAACTTATCCAAGATCTTCATCAGGGCTTGATAGTGAGAAAAATAGTAACTAGGGAGAGATTCAAGAACCAATTTTATTAGCGTTAACCGACCGCCCATAGATAGAGTGTGGACCTTCCAACTCGCTAATCTTTTGTCGAATACGTCAATGACTGGCTGCCAATTGTTGCTTTTGCTCATATTTTCTCCCACCTTTATCCCGAGATACATAAAAGCAAATCCCCTGACTTACAATGTAACAAATCCGCCATCATTTTAACATCCTGAACATTTACTTCAATTTCGTATAATAAGGATTTATGAAAGTTTATATTCAGCCTTGATAAGAGTTTAAAGACTCTAAATAAATGGCCCACGGCTAGGATATTGCTAGCCGACCATTCACCAACATTAATAACATCCTCCGCGAACAATAAATGGGATAACAATGGGCCATTATTAGGTAATTTAAACCCACTAATAACTCCAGCGTCACACCCTTTCTGATCATAATCGAGAATGCCTCCATTGCTAGAATGAACAAAAAAGGTGAAATCGGATTACCTTGACGTAAGCCTCTAAAATATTTGAATACAAAAATAGGGGAACTGTTTATTAAAACAGAAGATCGAGCGGAAGAAATGACTCCATTAATCCATCTTCTCCACACTGTTGGGAACCCCATGTTTTCCATAATGTTATCCAAGAACTTCCAATTTATATGATCGTACCCCTTTTCAAAATCAACCTTAAATAAAAACCTAGCTTTTTTCTTTTTCCTCCACCAGGTTATGATCTCATTTATAATAAGTGGACCGTCCAATATCGATCTGTGCCTTAAAAAAGCTGACTGAGAATTTGAGATCACGGATTTCAGGACACCCTTCAAGCGATTTGCAAGAACTTTAGAGATTGTCTTTGGTATAGCTCCAATTAGGTTAACCGGCCTAATAATAAACATAAATACAATAACAATAAATATGAATAGTAATGAAATAACATAATAATAAACATACATACGATAACAATAAATGTCGTTAAGAATGCAAAACCAATAAAGACGGTTCATTATCAAGATAAAGCCAAGTATATTAAATGAATAAGATTGGTATAAGAAGGTTATATGTCATCTTAGTTAATTTAAAAGTTAATCCTGTTAACTTTAGAAATGAATAACAAGAAAATATAAAGGATTAATATGTGTATATGATTAACAGTTAGTCGAGCTGAGTTGAAGAAAGACATTATTATTAATTTGGAAAGGAATCGACTACAGGTGAGTTCCAGGCCCCTTTTTCCTTTAAACGTTTTTGGGGCTGTATGTATACTCGTATGTGAAAGGATAGATATATGTAATTTTAATTAATGATATATATCTTATAAGGACGTGTTTGTATATTAATTTATTAATATATAATTGAAAGTTTGAATGGTAGTTAATAGAATAAAAGGAGTTAGGAAGAAAACGTTATTAATACTTGCATACAATGTTATATGAATATGAATGAGTATGAATGCTATGTAAGGAAGAATGTGCATACGTTCATGCGTAGTGAAGGTTCCTGGACGGATCTTACACGGGATATCGCTATCTACGTAGGTGCGGAATCCCTGCGTAGGTAGTTACGAGCGTAGAATACGTAAAACAATCACACGCGATACAAACGAACACGTTATATATTATAACTTGAAACACGTCTATTACAGACTCTATCTCTCGTCTATCGACTTTACTGAATCACACGTGATTAACCAAAACTCTAACACCTAAACCGTAAACCCGTAGGCTATATGAATACACGACAACTTCGCCTCAGGCGAAGTTGTCAGTAACTTCGCTCGTTGAACAAGTTCGCCTAGGCGAACTTGTCGACAACTTCGCTTGTTCAACAAGTTCGCCTAAGCGAACTTGTTGACAACTTCGCTTACATACATAAACATAAACTTAAACATAATTACATTACAGACTCGATTACAAACGCTAGACTATGAACTACTGACATTTATGTACCAACAGACTCCCCCTTGGCAGTAGCTTCATATCTTGATCTTCAAAGCTTGTGTCTTGTAATCTCTCGTCTTCTCTCTTCATCTCTTCAAGCATGCACTCCCTGTCTAACACATACAGAAACCAACTTCTGGTACTTCTTAGCTTCCTCTTTCCAAGCAGGAATGTAGAAAATCTTCTTAGCATGTAGTACCTGCAAGTCAGCTTGAGACAGATTGACTAAGTGCATAGGATCATACACTCTCATGATCTCTTGCTTATCTTCATCCTCCATGACCGCTTCAGCAGTTTCACAATCCACGTACCACCACTTCAAGTCTTTCAAGACGTTCTTGGGCATCACCTTCATCGGCACTTCTTTTAAATGACGGACTGGTTTATACTTCATAACCATCCATGGTTTGCCGTCTGCCCTCATCCCTCTATCTTTGTCTTCTACTAACTTCCCTTTCTGAGGCTTCAGAAGTTCAAACTTTTTATCTTTAATGGCCTCCTTCCAAACAATTTTCCCAATTACTCTCGCCATGTTATCATCACTTCTGTTTATCAGCCCCAGTCTTGCTAAGTCTTTCACCTCACACTCCGGTAAGGTGTTCAGGGATCTTAACATCTTCTTGAAGTACTGAATGCCGTCGTAACGTTTGATCACAAATAGTTTCAACTCTTCATCGTACAACCAGCATATGATTCCCTTCTTTGATTCTGCATATCCCTTTATATTATATGAATTTTTGAACATCGTCGGTACTGCTGGCTTCTTCGTCTTTACAAACCACTGAGCGCAGCCTTCCTTCCAGTTTGGCTGATCTTCCCACTCAGTGTTGTCAACCGCAGCATCTTCACATATAGTCGACTGTTCAACCACAGGGATCTCATGCTCTACATTTTCTTCAACAATCTCTCCTTCTTCTATCACATTCTCAACCACAATTTCTGCACCAATCTTTTCGATCTCATCGATTGGCAGAACATCATCTTCATTTATCAACTCATCATCCTCTAACATATCGTCTATCTCTTTCAGCGCATCAATCATATCATCAACAATCTCAACATCTTCAACCACATCCACATCATCACCAACAGCAACCACATCATCACCAGATGCAGACTCCCCCTCAGCTATGGAAGCCCCAAGAGCTATAGTAGTTCTTGGCAACTCACCACCTGCATCTTTCGATGCATTGGGATCATCGTCTCGGTCTTCTCTTCTTTTGGTCCTCAGCTCATCTCCTCTACAGCTCATCTCCCCCTGAGATGCCAAGAACACCTTCAAGGCATCTATAACTTTCCCGTGCTCAACCAGGAGGGATGCCTGCAGTTGATTTGCTTCCACTAGGCTTTGAATAGTCTTGATCATTTCTTATAATTTTGAACAATTTGAATTAGCTCTTTAAAACTTCCCTTTAAGAAATAAACGACATGATCAATTCTAAGTAACCAGTTAAAAAGTCATAAAACTATCTAAGTACAAAAACGTAAAAAGTTTAAAGTATAAGGGATCAAATTTCAGTCTCGATAGGGACTGCTACGTTTTAGAAAAGATCCGAACAGGAATCATACTAACTACGTGACTGTCACATAGATCCGTGTTTAGCTGTATTATGACTTATAGAGACAGGTTGTAAGCAGGTAATATACTTAAGATGGTTTTCATCGTTTTTGTGATAAGTGGGCAACAACTCAGAAATATTGATGCCTCATATCTATCCTCAAAGCGTATTTGGCTTTCACCAAGTCACCCCGAATTGACTTCGACCCATAGTGTCTGATTAAACTGTAAATATTCTTGATCTGTTTCCCGTTCTTCTTTCTTACTCAATGATTGTGAAGTCTTGATATTATCATCACTAATATGTTACAATAACTTCAAATAATTTATTATTATTATTATTTTTTTTTTTAACAACATAGACTTCAAAGTAGAAATTAACTGCAAGTCCCGAATCTGGATCACTGCAGTATCTTGAAACGCTATCTTCACGGGAATCAGAACACACATGGGTTCGTGTATGACTGGGTAATCACTTTTCTGCCTATCATTCGGAAAGATATACATGAAGACACGCAAAACTCTTAAGGAATTTCCACATAAAATCAAGTAAAATATAATTTGTATCACATCTACTTTTACGCACCATAAAAAGTTACCATGACATACAATGATTGTCCTAAAGCCTTTTAAGCCTAATAACTTCACTAGTTAAGCACACAAAGTTAGTATATCTATCATTTTCCATGGTTGGATCAATTTTCCGTTCAACATAGCTAACTAACTTCTTACGAAGTAACAGACTTGAAAAGTAATTTCATTTCCCACTTCTCTTTCAAAATTTAAAAAAATCGCCCCGACCAAAACAAAGTCTTCAGGTAAACGGCTATCCCGAAGATCCAATGGATCAGCTGGACCGACCACATACTATTATGTGTCCTTCTAACTAAGTATGATCGACTAATTTTAAGCGAAAGAAAGAAAAACTCATCATAAACCGCCCCGGTCACTATCAGTAATCTGGTTAATGGCTATCCTCAAAATCTATAAGTAGAAAATGAGGACCAAAACATATCCGAAGACAAGTCCTTCAAACTAATGTAACCGACATAATTTTAAGCGATTAGTGACGTTTTTTTTTAAATAAATAAACAAGAAAAACATGGTTACTCGGGATTGATCATCCCATTCAGTTCAATAAGGTTTTGAAATCTGGATTTGTCAAACGCTTTAGTGTATAAACCAGCGAAATTATCAAGCGTATCCACCTTCCTGTTATTTTGCCTCCACTCTCACCGGCAAAACTGACTCTTGCTCCTTGAACAGGTTTTAAATCTTGTAACAAATCCTTGTTACCAGTCATGTGCCGGGAACAGCCGCTGTCCACAACCCAAAGATTATTGGAAGCCCTGTTCAACTGTTCCTGCACAAACAAAAGAGATTATTAAAATTTGGGGACCCAAGACCTCTTGGTCTTGGGTCGATTAACCTTCTTAACAGAACTCACACACCTTGGCTGACCAAAATTAGCATTAGATAAATTTCCACGAGTCCTAACAGGATACCTCCTTGGAGACTGATAGTGAGGCCAACCAAACCGACGAACATTAAGAGAATCAAAAGAATTATAGCATTTGGTTTGGTTATTAGTAGTGTAAAAACGAGATGTGTTTCTTTGAAAACCTGTATTATCTCTCAAATTTGAATGGTTTTCATTTTTAACATTTAAACGATTACCACAAACCTTAGTCTCAGTTTTCGAGGGCCTCACCTCTCTGAAACGCTGCTTCAGAGGGCAATCAGCAACAAGGTGCCCTGTTTGATTACATCTAAAACAACACCTATGTTCAGCTTTCTTTTCAGCAGATGTTTTAGATGTGGAGGCAGTATTACCAACCGTACGTCTCACATAAGGTGGGACATATGGGTTGAGTGGAGTACTCCTTTTAGTTGAATTAACTTTTTCTCCACTAGTGGGTAACACTTCCTTCTCTTTTGTCTTACCCGATTCGGATGACTTATCCGAATCAGATGAGACTGGACTTGAAATAGAAATTTTAACTTTTGAGACAGGCGAACTTGTTTCGCCTTTACTAATTTCCGGTACTTTACCAGTTTCCTTAGCAGGACCTGTCTGATCAGCTACAAAATTAACAGATTCATGAACACTAGGATTGAAAGTATAATTATGGTTATAAGGTGGTGGAACCTCATGGTAACCAATTCCTCCCCTCTTAGGTGAGGAACCTTGATCACTAACGAGGTGATCAAGAATAGCAGAGGAATTCCGGAATTGCTCCAGTTTCCTATTTAGTTCCACCACTTTTACCTGGTGATCAGCAATCTGTTTTTCTTTCTCAGCGATTAACTTGGTTTTCTCTTCTAAAACCTCGTAGCTTAGATCGATCACATCAATTTTTAACGCTAATTTTGTTTTTAAACTTTTAACGTCTTTTTCACAAGCTTTAATTTTTATTTTATAATTATTTTCTCTTGTCTTTGTGAAGTGATGATCTTCTTTCAAGGTTTTAAATTCGGCATCCAACTTAACATACTGATCAGTAATTGTAGCAAGCTGTTCAGACAAGTTCTCACATTTAGTACAGATAGGTTTAGTACATACCTCGGAGTTCTGGTCATTAGCCATGAAAGCTTTTTCATTTTCAGCAGCTTTCATACATTCTTCAGCTGCAACCTTCGCCGTGTGTGCCTGCTCAAAGAGTTCTCCAGAGAACATGTTCCAGTTGTATTCACCAGCATCAGACATCATGGCATTATTCCCATTGTTATTTCCACTTTGCTGTGTAGTCCTCCCTTGACTACGTTCTACACGTGCATTAGTGCACTCCTTTGCAAAGTGTCCATTTTGTTGACAATTGTAACACCTCACCCTTGACTTATCAAATCCTGGCTTTCCACCTACGAACTTTCTGCCAGTCTTCTTTATGAAACGCTTCACTCTTCTGACTATCATCGCCATCTGCCACTGCAGATCCTTCTCCTCCAGATCATCAGGATCGATCTGGTCATAGTCTTCTTCCAAAGCAGCAGGGTCCACAATCTTCCCTTGTATGTAGTTCTCGTAAGAAGCAATAAAAGATGCATAGAGTGCAAACTGCTCTTCAGCAGATTTGACACTCATTGGCATCTTAGTGTAGTTATTGCTTGAAGCACTGAGAGAGAAACTACTCTTGGATGCTTGAGGTTTCGAAGCACTTGATCCTCCAGCAACAAAGCAAACATCACCGTTCATGTTTACTGACACATTTCCTTCATGAGAAGAGTTAGAACCTGACTCTCCTTTGGAGTAGTAAGCAGCAGATTCAGACTTCGAACTTGAGCCTGAGATAATTTTGGCACCATACATACCAGGGTCTTGAACCTGATCCGTTGGTGTCTCTTTACGAACCATATTAAGCTCAAAGGTTCTGAGCTTGTTTACTGCTGTCTCCAAGTCATAATTAGGAAAGTCTTTGTCTTCCCTCATTAGAACAGTGTACATTTCCCACTTCGGTGGGAGAGCATCGAGAAGCTTCTCAACTATTTCCTCCTCTCTGTAAGCAATAGAATAGTTGTTCAGCTCGGTCATTAGATGATAATATCGGGTGATAATATCATCGAGCGATTCGTTCTTCAAATACTTGAAGACAGAGAACTGGGTCTTTAACAGCTTAATCTTCGAGGCACGAATACCCACGTTCCCTTCGAATCTATTCTCAAGAGCATCCCAAAGCTCTCGTGCAGAAGTGTACTTCCGGAATGTATGGAGAATCTCTTGAGGAAGAGCCATAGTAATTGCAGCATGGGCCTTGCTCTCGGCCTCATACATCTTTTTCTCTTCTTCCTCCATCTTGCTGTACTTCTTTATCACATCCCGACCTTCGTATTCCATTGTCGGTGGAATATATCCATCCTGGATGCACACCCACATCTTTGCATCCTGGTATTTAATATACTGAATGAACCTATCTTTCCACGCCACAAAGTCGGTTCCTTTCATCAACCTTGGGGCCTTAGTAGCCGACCCCGCTTCAACTTCCATTTTGACTAACTCTGAGATGTTAATCGGCGACATCTTCTCGAAAACAAGAAAAACCCGAAAAAACAAAAATTCTTCCAAACAGTACTATAGGCGAAGTTAAGGATAACTTCGCTTAAGTGTTAACTTCGCTGGAAAATCCTTAAATTCGCGTGACTTGGCGAAGTTGAGAATAACTTCGCTTAAGATAAGCGAACTTAGTAGGTAATCGAAGTTGAGGATAACTTCGCTTAGGCGAACTTATGAGGTAGGCGAAGTTGTAGATAACTTCGCTCAACCTTATATCTTCGCCGAAACCCTACTTCCAGCGTCGGCAACTTCGCCTGAAGAACAACAACTTCGCCCGAAGAACACTGAAAATATTCAGATCTGTTTTCGACGATTTAGCAGTTTCCGGTCGGTGTGACGGCTTGAATATGACTGAATAAGGTGAGTATAACACAATATCAACGAAAACGCGTCCCGCGAATAGGTCAAACGAGACGTTTTCTACACCCGCGTGAAATCCCGAACCACACAATCGAGCCAATGCTCTGATACCAATTGTAGGTTCCCGGACGTATCTTACACGGGATATCGCTATCTACGTAGGTGCGGAATCCCTGCGTAGGTAGTTACGCGCGGAGAATACGTAAAACAATCACACGCGATACAAACGAACACGTTATATATTATAACTTGAAACACGTCTATTACAGACTCTATCTCTCGTCTATCGACTTTACTGAATCACACGTGATTAACCAAAACTCTAACACCTAAACCGTAATAGGCTATATAAATACACGACAACTTCGCCTCAGGCGAAGTTGTCAGTAACTTCGCTCGTTGAACAAGTTCGCCTAGGCGAACTTGTCGACAACTTCGCTTGTTCAACAAGTTCGCCTAAGCGAACTTGTTGACAACTTCGCTTACATACATAAACATAAACTTAAACATAATTACATTACAGACTCGATTACAAACGCTAGACTATGAACTACTGACATTTATGTACCAACACGTAGCGCCTTTGGGCCTCATGCATGAACAATAAGTTAGGATGGCAAATCCCTCTAACTTTATATGGCTCGGTTATGAGCAAGGAAGGCTCGGTTATAAGCAAGGATATGAGGCTCGGTTAGGAGCAAGGAAGGCTCGGTTATGAGCAAAGATAGGAGGCTCAGTTACGAGCAAGGATATGAGGCTTGGTTACGAGTAAGGATAGGAGGCTCGGTTACGAGCAAGGATTGGAGGCTCAGTTATGTGTAAGAGTAGGAGGCTTAGTTACGAGTAAGCGTATAAGAATATAGTTATGAAATGATTGATATGCAGACATGGAGAAAGTAAATAAAGATTATAAACGTTATGCTATGTATAAATGTATAAAAGATGTGATGTATTTACGAACCGTATGTTATGAACAATAAAGAAATGTTAGAACTCACTTAGCGTATAGCTGACTTTTAGTATGCATGTAGGTATCGTGATGACGTGGCAAGCTCGAGGCGCGTACGAGGCTATCCATATTGAAGAGTAGTTAGAGAAGAAGGTTGTTATATAAATAGATTAAGTTTCCACTGTAAATTATTTATGCTACGGCTGTAACAAACTGTGTTTATGAGTAAATCCAACACCGAATGTTAGGCTACCGAGCTCGGGGCCTTATAAATTAGTATCAGAGCGAAAGTTTGAGAGATTTAAGCATCCTTACATGTTTAGACTCAAACAGAGAATGGGACCAAAGAAGAAAGACAATATGGATTGCCGTATGCCACTCCAGCAAGATAAATACATAAATTTCCTTACGTATAACGTACGGATAAGTAAGAAGGTTATATGAATTGTTAGAGGTAGGATTGCTTGTTTATAATTGAAATGGTTGATTTTCTAACTGCTTTAAGTAGAACCGAGCACAAGTAGACTCACGGAAGGAAATGTATAGGACACGGAAAGTAACGTGAGCAGCTAATCCCAGCTGGCCACTATTATTACCTGCAGCTTTACTATCCTTGTACTAAATAGTTCCTCACGTGACGATGTTTGTGTTTTTCCTTAGAATAGATGGCTGGTACTAAGAGTGCTGGACAAGGAGGACGCAAGGGATGCCGTAGTAGGCCACGCGTTAACCGAGTACCCTCCGAAGAACCGATTTCTGAACCTCATGAAGACAGATGCTTGACTGTACGTGAAGAAGAGTATTACCTAGTGAGGATGTTTGTGTTTTTCCTTAGAATAGATGGCTGGTACTAAGCCTGCTAGACAAGGAGGACGCAAGGGATGCCGTGGTAGGCCACGCGTTAACCGAGTACCCTCTAAAGAACCGATTTGAGGACAGATGCCTGACTGTACATGAAGAAGAGTATCAACTTGATCCTGCTGTTCAAGCTGCGATTACTCAAGCCGTTGCTGCTGCAGTGAAGAATCTCCAACTAGAAAAGTCTACAGAAAGCTGTACTAAGACTGTTGAGAAGACTGGGGAGAGGAGTAAGGAGGATACTGAGACTAAGGTTGAGGCATCAAGTGAAGTTCGTTCTGTGAAGGTTAATGACGGTAAGAGAGGCCGAGGTGGTTGCAACTACCGAACCTTTAAGGGTTGTCATTCACCTCAGCTGACTGGTACTGGTGACGCGATTGCTACCCTTCAGTGGATAACCGCAATGGATAAGGTTATCTGCATTAGCGAACGTCGTCCCGACCAAGCTGTGGGCTTCGCTACACAGTCATTTGGTGATGAGGTTATGTTCTGGTGGGAAACTGCTGAACAAAGAAAGACTGCTGCTGAAATCAAGGCTATGAAGTGGGAGGATCTGAGAGAGATGGTAATGAAGAAGCTATGTGCTGAGGCTGAAGTCGAGAGGGCAGAGATGAAGTTTCTGAACTTGAAAGCGGGAAATATGACACACCGTAAGTACGCTAACGAATTCAACCGCATGTCCAGGTTGGTAACTGACATGGTGAATACTCAAGCGAAGCGGATCAAGTGTTAGATCAGAGGACTTCCGCAGAATGTTCGCTCCTTAGTCAGGACCCGTAAACCTGCCACATTCAACTCTGTCGTCGATCTAGAAGAGATGGTTTACCACGATCTGGCGGTGGATGAGGTGGAGGTGGAAGAAAAGAAAGGAAAGAAGCCAATCTCCAAGAAGACGGATACTGAAAGTGCTGAGCCGCCCAAGAAAAAGACAAACACGAATGAGATTGCTGCTTGTAACAACTGTGGAAAGAAACACTCAGGAGAGTGTAGGGTGGGGTCAAACGCATGTTACAGATGCGGGAAGATGGGACACTTCTTTTGGGAATGTAAGAAGGACAACAGGTGTTTCAACTGTGGGGACGCTGGTCACAAGGTTTTATGAATGCAAGAAGCCCAAAGCAGGAGGGGGAGAAGCGAAAAAGAAGGCACAAACTTAGAGTCCCCTGTTAAGGAAGGAAGCTGAAGTAAGGAGCATTCGAGAATAATGAGTTATTTTTTTTAAGTATTATGTTATGTATGACTTTAAAGATTTCATGCTTATTATTTAAGTTTAAATTTTAGACTTATGATTGAATGTGAGGATTATGGATTGAATTATGATATGAATGGGTCCTTGTGAACGGCAGCCATGTGATACGTGACCTTAGAATTTAAAGTAAACGATAGTGTTAGAATAGTATAATGCAATCCCTCATTAGAGACGAGACGAGACGAGACTTGTTAAGATTAGGACAACATGCATATCGTCAAGGGCTTAATGGACAAGCTACCTTGAACAGCTAACACTCATGAACACCACTCGGTGACTGAAAGTTCGAGAGTAAGAAGGCTAAAGCAGTAATCTAGGACGCTAAGATGGTTCGAAAAAGTTAGTCTCTTAGCTTCGAAAAAGTTAGTGAATACATTGAGCATTTGTTTTTATAATAATTAAGCAGGTTTCGGGGACGAAACCTTTTTAAGGGGGAGAGACTTGTAACGTCCTCGTTTCAATAAATAAGTGAATAAAGTATTTCGGTTTATTTTAGTTATCGTATCGTGTGATGTCGTTAAATTAATTAAACTATATAGAATATGGATAAGATTAAGAGAGGTTAATGGATTTGGAAATAATAATGGGCCTAAATGTAACGTCCGTAAATTTCCGATAAAAGATTGCTTTAGGGGCTGAGGTAAAGTAATTGGGTTTGGGTTGGGCCTCGGCCCAAGTTGTTGGGCCTTGGGCCAAGTGGTTGGGCCTTGGGCCAACTGTTGGGCCTTGGGCCAAGTTGTTGGGTCTTGGGCCAAAGTGTTGGGCCTTGGCCAAGTTGTTGGGCTTGGGCCAAAGTGTTGGGCTTGAACGGCCCATTAGGCAAAAGTGTTCTTACGGTCCAGTTTAGTGACGCGTTGCGTGCAACTTACAGGCCCTTGCTTGTGAGTGAGTACTTAGGGAGTCCTTAGCTCATTGCTGGTGTTTGGTTGACCTCAGGTGAGTTCATGATGCCCTTTTAACTCTTTTTACGTTTTGGGCTAGCATACACACCGAAATCCAATTTTACCCGTTACAACTATTTGAATGGTACTGCAAGGTCTCACTCATGATTGTGCATCTTGAAAGTTATATTTGAATTATTTTATATGCTTTAGGATATTTTAGACTCGTTTAAGGTCTTGTATCCTTTAAGGTTACATACATTTTTAATGGTCTAGACTCGAGGATGTTAGCAGACATGGTAGTAATTGAATATGAGTAGACCTATATACTTAGTTCTCGTACGGGATAATATATATATATATATAGATATATATATGTATGTATGTATGGAGGTATGTATGTATGTATGGGTATGTGTTACCTTATAGCCTCAGGTTGTGTGATGATATTTAGTTCCTCGTGACTAATAATGATGTCAGTAGACATATTGATGTGTATGTGCATGGTGATTCACGGCCGAGTCAAATATATTACTCGGGTTTGACTCGTGGTGGAGAGGCCCGTGTGACGTGATCATCATTTTGGTAGGTCAAATATATTACTCGGGTTTTACAATCCCGTGGTGAAGAGGCCCGTTGGATGTTGAGCCGCGATCGGGTCAAATATATAACTCGGGTTGTACCCATGGTGGAGAGGCCCGTATCACATGCTTGGATTTGTGAGCCGAAATTGGGTCAAATATATTACTCGGGTCGTACCCGTGGTGGAGAGGCCCACATCTCATGCTTGGATGTGTAAGCTGTGACCGAGTCAAATATATTACTTGGGTTTGACCCGTGGTGGAGAGGCTCGTGTCACATGCTTAGGTCTTACCGCGTCCGGGTCAAATATATTACTCGAGTCTTGACTCGTGGTGGAGAGGCCCGTGTACGTGTGTTCGACGATGAATGTATTAGTTGGTGAATTATATTATTTATTTTATTTTATCCTCTCTATTGTTTATAACTATAACTTTGAAAACAAGTATGAATAATTGTTTATGAAAACTTGAACTCACTCAGCTCAAGCTGACTTTGGGTACTACTCGGAAGGTTGAAGGCATTTCTGGTCAAGGAATTCAAATAAAACAAATATTTTATTTACATTTGATTTTGGACACATGTACCCGTGTTTGGGAATTTTAAATACTTACACATTTTCTGCTGTTATTTACTCTGAACTGGTTTTAAATAAAATGAATTGTTTGGTTTTAAATTTTTGTGAAATTATGGATGTGATTACCAACTGTAGGATTTCCGGGATTTGGGGTCTTACACTAAAAGCCTTTGGGCTTTGCCTATTTAAACCCCTAAAACCCTAATTTCCATCCTTATCCACATCACTCCAAATCATCATACACACAAAGCCCCTGTACACATTCCATCCTTGTTATACAATCATGATTTTAAAATATTCGTGTAAGGATTCAAGTAGACCAAGATATAAACTAGCAAATCTATAAGGTACGTTACATATTAAAAATCTACCAATCTCATTTCCTTTCCTTATTGTTTTTGGTTAACAATGAACAAGTAACCCATAAGTTTAATAACATGGAACAAACCGAACCGAACCAATCAAATAGACTCTGTTTAAAAATATGAAATTGGAATTGGATTTCTAGTATTATACAGTTGAAAATATGCATGTATAAAGGAATAAGTGATGGGCTGAATCTAACAAAATGAACTAAAAGAACCCGAACCTAGTTCGAGTGAAATATGGTTATGCGGACCCCAAGCCGGAATGTATCAGGTTGTAAGATCGGTTCCAACTTGAATTGAGTGAAGTTAGGAACAATACCAAGATTAGAACGAAGGAATCAACCTCCAAATCGAGTCAAGTGGAGATCTGGTTCGAGCCGAGTGTGGGAATTAACTGGACTATGGACTCGAACACAAGACCCTCGTGCGACTGGGATTCAAAACGTCAGGCGAATCGATTACATGCGATTGGAACCAGACGCGACTCATTTATCTATGCGACTCGGACCCGTGCGAATCCCGATGCGAATTCTCCCCGTGCGAAACCCGATGCGAATCCCCCGGTGCGAATTTTTTGCGTGCGAATGGTTTGGGTGCGGGCTGAGGATGAAAGGCATCTTTTTGACGGGATATAGGAGGATTGTGGTGGCCGGCGCCTGGGTGGCCGGAGATGACGTGGTGTCAGCAGAGACCTTAGTGCTTCGAAGAGAGAGAGAGAAAGGGTAAAGAAAGGGGGTGGGTGGGAATGCTAGTAATAATAATAATAATAATAATAATAATAATAATAATAATAATAACAATCTTAATAAATAAACAAGAATGGTTGATGAAATGATAAAGTAATAAACTACAACCGAACCCGAGACCCGACTCGTCTAACGATCCATGAACCACCTCAAACGAAGATATGGGAGTTGGAAAGGAACCCACCCGCAAAAGAAATGAAATTAATAATGGGGTTAAATATGAACACGGCACGAACCCGAACTCGTCTAAGGAAACGTTAACTCATTAACACGTCAAGAATGTGAATTAATTATAATGAAGTGAGTGTAATATAAATAGTAGAGAAACAAGTATAACAAATATGTAATTATATTTTTTTAACTGCATATTTCATTAAAAGGACAGCACAAAACCTCTTCTAACGAGAAACTAGCAGAGCCCGCGCAAACAACGAACAAAACAAGTTACAAAAACAACCCTTTCCATCTATTCCAATCTATTTCTAAACAATTAGATCTATGTTTAATCCACAAAAAACTTAACACCTTTATATCTCCAAGTATGTTTTCGATTTTGATGGGTTTGTTCTCAAAAATTCGCTTGTTCCTAGGTCTCCAAATGCACCAAATAGCCACCATGATGATTGACTGGACCATTTTTCTCTTATGTTCGAATTCCGGGACTTGATTATGGATCTCAATTTAATATAGCCTGAATCGAAGAAGCAAAGTTAATAGGAATGTTGCACCACCTGCTAATTTTATTCCATATTACCGATGCCACATAATATCCAGACAATAAATATTCAATCGAATCAACCGATGCCATACAACAGCTACATATGCTTAGCCCAGACATAACCTTTCTCTTTATCAAATTATCACTTGTTGGAAGCCGATTGAGTAAGACCCGCCAAGCAACAACATTAACCTTCATGGGGACCCAACTATTCCACTCCAAAATACACTGTCGAGGGATCATAATAGTCTTCTATAGTTGCTTTTTCATTAAACCAACCGAAAAACAACCAGAAACATCACCTCCCCACACCCATCTATATTCCTCTCCAACAAATTTAAATTAATACAATTTTTCTAACTCCTTCAACTCGTAAACCACATCACCGTTAATTGGTTGGGTTCTCCAATTCCATTTTAGAGTAATCGTCCCATTCGACTCGACACATCTATCCCTGACCAGACAAGACTTAACCTTTTCTAAGGCAAAAAGATTAGGAAATCGGTCTTTAAACGTACCTTCTTCCGTCCAATTGTCAAGCCAAATCTCATTTTGAGGAGCATTTTTCAATGTTTTCGAAATTTTTCAATATTTGAATGTTTTTGGAGTTTTTAAATTTCTTTGTACAAACTAAAAACACAATATTTTTTGGATTTTATATTTTCTCCCCCTAAAAATGAAAAAAATTGAAATAAAAACAAAAAAAATGATTTAACCAAGCTTTTGAATATCTTTTAAGGTTTTTAAACCATTTATACCCAGCAGATATTGAAAACGTGTTTTGTCAAATGCTTTGGTATAAAGGTCAGCCTTTTGAAAATCCGTGTGAATTTTATCAATTGATATTAATTTCTTTTCAAAACAATCACGAATGAAGTGATAACGGATTTCAATATGTTCGGTTTTCGAATGGTGAACCGGATTTTTGTTGTTTGAAATTGCAGCAGAATTATCAATATAAATGGGAGTAGTAAGAAACTTCAAACCGTTATCCCGCAAGTGTTGCTGGATCCAGAGAACCTGTGAGTAGCAACTCGAGGCTACCACATACTCCGCTTCGGCTGTTGAAGTTGAGACCGTTGTGTGCTTCTTACACTGTCAGGAAACAAGCCGGTTTCCTAAAAATTGACATCCCGCTGTTATAGACTTGAAGTTGATTTTGCATCCTCCGTTATCCGAATCAGTGAAAGCGGTGAGATCGAACTTATCGTCTTTGGGTTACCATAACCTGATGTCTGGATTTCCCATCAGTTTATGTAAGATGCGCTTTACTGCTGCCAGGTGAGTCACTCGGGGACTCGATTGGTACCTAGCACACAAATAAACAGCAAACATAATATCAGGTCGCGATGAAGTCAAATACATGAGAGATCCAATCATAGCTCGATACAGGGTTGGATCTAGGTATCCTCCAATTCATCCGGTGATAAATTGTGACCCACGGGAAGAGGTGTCAAAGGAATTTTGGTCTGATGGATATCTTGAATCGGCTCAAGACATCGTTCATGTATTTGGTCTGATGGATAAAGATCCCGGAATCAGACTGGTGAACTTGCAATCCTAAGAAAAAGTTCATATCCCCCATCGAGCTCATCTCGAATTTGGTTTGCATCGTCTTTTCAAAATCCTTACACAAGCTGTCGTTCGTCGAACCAAAAATTATGTCATCCACATAGATTTGGACGAGGAGCAAATCATCACCCACGTTCTTATAAAATAAAGTACAATCCACAGTCCCTCTCGTGAATCCACTTTCAATTAGATGGTCAGCCAACGTACTGTACCAGGCTCTCGGGGCCTGGTGTAAACCATAAAGAGCCTTGTTTAATCGGTAAACACGCTCTGGAAAGTCTTGATCCTCGAAACCGGGAGGCTGCTTCACATACACTTCCTCATGAATAGCTCCGTTCAAGAACGCCGATTTCACATCCATTTGATAAACCTTAAAGTTTTTATAGGCTGCATAGGCAAGAAAGATACGTATAGCTTCCATTCGTGCAACCGGAGCATATACTTTGGTGTAATCTATGTCTTCTTGTTGATTGTAACCAAGAACGACCAATCGTGCCTTATTTCTCACGATTACCCCGCGGTCGTCCTTTTTGCACTTAAAAACCCATTTAGTTGGAATCGCCTTTTTCACGCGATCGGGTTTATCAATTAAGTCCCATACACCCAGTCGAATAAACTGTTGCAGCTCCTCTTGCATAGCTTCAACCCAAGATGGATCCTTGAGTGCCATTGCAACACTTGTCGGTTCTATCTGTGATAGGAAGCAGGTGTATTGTGCAATACTAAGGATACCCGAAGAGTGCAAATCCGCATAAGCACAAACAATCGAATCCTCTGTAGGAGATAAATTACACTCAACTGTATCATCACATACATTAGCTAATTGGTGTCTTGTACGAACCCCTTCGTTCACATGACCAATTATTTGTTCCTTCGGATGAATCGAATGAATCCTTAAGGAAGGATTGGTAGGTACAGATATGTTATCACCCAGATTGGTGACATTTTCCTCAGTCGTTTCTAAAGAGACAGTTGGAGAGTCATCATCAATTAGAATAGGCTCAATTGTGTCTATATCTTCCTCTAATGGTCCTGACGATGAATCAACAAAATCAGCTTCATTGGAAGATTCAGAAACTTCATTTGACTTTTTTGATACATTAGGAGAGTCATCTACATCAACCGAAGAAGAACTTGGAATAGGAAGACATTGTTCCTCCAAATAAGATCTAACGAAATCTTCAGGTATTTCTTCAACCGCAGATGTAAACGAATTAAATAACCCGTCATAATCGAACATCCAATCGGGACCCGTACCAGTTGGCGGAGTAGTATAACTTTGGCAATCAACGTGATACCATTCTTCCACACAACCCGAAGAGATATTAAAGATCCGTTTCTTAGGAGAATTGTATCCCAAGAAATAACCCTCAAACGCTTTTTCATCAAACTTTCCAGCATCTCTCTTCAAAACAGTACACGGTAACCCGAACGGTTCCAAATATACTTTAAGTTCGGCTTACGATTATTCAAAAGCTCGTAACTTGTCTTCTTGAACTTCTTTAGAGCTAGTACGCGATTCAGTGTGTAGCATGCTGTATTCACAGCTTCGTTCCAGAATTGAACGGGTAGCTTTGAATCAATAAGCATCGTTCTTGCAGCTTCAATCAGAGTACGATTCTTTCTTTCAGATACACCATTCTGTTGAGGAACATAAGGTGCACTGAATTCTCCATGAATACCTTTCTGTATACAAAAGAAATCCAATACATTATTCCTAAATTCAATTTCGTTGTCACTACGAATTCGTCTCACTTTTAGTTTGTAAAGTAATTTGATTTTCGTAATCAGATTCTGAATTAAGATAGGTGTCTGATCTTTTGATCCCATAAATAACACCCATGAGTAACGTGAGAAATCATCAGTCACTACCAAGCAGTACAAGTCTCTTGCAATACTAGCCCGATTCACTGGACCGAAGAGATCCATATGAAGTCGTTCCAGTGGTGTAACAATCGTGTTGAGTGACTTGCTTGGATGTGAGTTCTTCTTTTGTTTCCCCTTCTTGCATGCAAAGCAATGATCATTGAACTTGAAATTCTTAAGAGATACACCATCCACCAACTCGTTTGAAATAAGAAAATTCATCTTGCGGTAAGTGAATGTGTCCCATGCGTCGATGCTAAAGGATAGAGTCCTTTTTTGTAACTTTAGACATGAAACAAGTAGCTGAGGGTGAAACAGGTACATCATTACTCATGTCCAGTACATAAATATCATTTGGTCGAGGTGATCTCATGACAACCATGTCTTCAGGAATCGTGTATCCTGGTTGAAGGATAATACATTCCTTTTCTGTGAAAATGGTGGTAAACTTTTTATCACATATCTGCGAAACACTTAGCAGATTATGATCCACCTTCTCACAATAATTTACTCTTTCAAACGTCACAATCCCGTTTGACACTTCTCCCTCCTTTGTAATCATTCCCCCGTTGTTACCAGCAAACGCAACATAACCCCCTTGAATATATTTAACATTCTTCAGAAGATTGAGGTTGCCAGTAATATGCCTAGAACATCCACTATCCAAAATCCATTTGTGTGTAGACCCGGACCTGGATGAACTCTGCGCAGACAAGTAAATGTTTAGTTCAAAAAGGCAGCCCAAGCCTTAGTCTTGGGCTCTCCCTTTGATACTTTCGGAGAAAAGGATAATTTAACACTCGTATTCGGTACTTGAGAATAGGTGACAGGCTTCTTCTTTTTCTTCTTTAAGTACCCGTCACGTATAATTCCCTAATCAGTGTTTGAACAAATTGGTTGAGCACGATCAACACATTTGTTCGTTACCTTAAATGATTCAATCCTAATAACTTTTCTTGGATTGACATCAGAATACTTTATGACACTTTCAACAATTTGTTTTTCTTTTGGTTTTGCATTTAGTTCAGTCTTACAATTTGATGACACTTTGATCTCATCAACCTTTGCTCTACATTTTTTAGATACATGTCCCGGTTCTCCGCACTTAAAAACATAAACGTGAGTCTAAGGACTTATGTAGTGAACCACTAGTTTGACTGTCAATCACGGGTTGAGATTTTGATTCTTCAAAAGACACTTTCTTAGTACCAGCAGATGTAAATCCCTTCTTATTTTGGAAAAATTCTAGGCTGGTAGAATTAGATGAATTCTCCATCCCAGATGATTTGACAAATTTTATGGGTTTAAATGTGGTGCTCTTTGTCTTTTCTTGAACATGTTTAGATTTTGATTTGTTAAATTGTTGTTCAAGTTTGGTAACTTTTGAAGTGTCATCCTGATATACACTTTCAATCATTTCAGGTTTAAGAAGGTTTAATGGAACTTCCTTGTCCAAAAAAACTTTTGATAAACCCTTTAACTTAAAAAATTTGCCATTTGAAGAAACCAACCGAGGATTAACAAATTTCATCAATTCCTCATCAATTACAGTCGGTTTATTTGACTTCTTCGATTTAGGAATTACATTAGACTTTTTCACTGAATCTCCCAACGACTTTGAGCCATAAACCTCTTGCTCAAACTCTTCAGGTTCACACAGAATGTGATTGTCAACAGGTATATTTTTGATTTTGACAATCTGATCTGTTTCAGTCAACTCCTCGATTGAACCATCCAATTCATTTATGGTAAAAACATTTTTACTTTTGATATGAATCGGTTCTCAAGTAGTTTCAGTTGTATCAACATCCTCAGATTTAACAGTCGGCATTTCTGAGCATTTTTCCATATCAAAAATGCTACTGTAATATTCCTTAAAGGGAGGAGAAATTTCCACATATCCCAAACCTGTTTTTCCATTTTTCTTGTGTGTATGGTTAACTTCAATGATTTCGTTCAAGAGAAATGATGAATCTCTAAAATTTCCAAGCTTATTTTTAAGTTCCATCACTTCATTTTCGAGATTAGAAATACAGGTTCGGAGTCGAAGAATCTCCTTAAAATGTTGATCAACTACGATAATGTTACACTGAATCTTAGCTTTAAGATCATGATTGCTTTCAGACAATTTTTGAATTTTAAGAGTTGACTGTTCTAGTAATTTTGATTTCTGTTTGTAGCATTCATTGATCATAAAGTGATCTTTTGTGAGAGTATTGTTCTGATTTAAATCTGTTTCAAGTTTGGCTTTAAATACAGCACATTCAGCACACTCAATCACATCAGTTGAAGATTCAGATGCATTAATTTGAGGTTTAGGACATACCTCATCAATCTTATCCATACATACATAAGATTCAACTTGATTAGGAATTGATTCGGTTTGAGATGATAAACTTTGATCAGTATCAGTCTCAGAGTCAGATGAATAACTTTCCTCAGATACATTATCACTGCTTGCATCTTCGAATTTTTCCACTGGTTCAACAATAGCTACATTTGCTTGCTTACCCCACAAACGTTGAGACCAGTCAACAGCTTCATTAACCACCAGAGCTTGAGTAGTAGAAGATTTATCTTATTCGCCAACAACTGTAGTTGGTTTACTCTTATCACCACCCGATGAATTCTTTCCTGAAGGTCTATCTGAATTGCGGGGCCCATAATATTCTTTTCTTGGTTTATCGCATTCTTTGGCAAAATGGCCAAAGTCCCCACAATTGTAGCATTTCACCTTTAACTTATTAAATCCAACCCTTTTATTCAAAGTGGGAAGGTCTTTCCCAGTTCGTTGCATAAATCTCTTGACTTTTCTGACTATCATAGCCATGCTCCACTTGAGATCCATTAACTCAAGATCATCAGGGTCGATTTGATCATAATCTTCATCAGTAAATTCACTCGTGGCTATTTTGCTTCCAACAAGCTGTTCATATGAAGCCATGAAAGCGCACATGAATGCAAACTGTTGTTCAGCTTCTTGCAGATTTACTTTAGGCAAGCTTGAAGCTGGAGCATTTGTGCTTGCATTAGCTCCATTAGCCATAAAGCATACATTAGGAGGACAGTTTACATTAGGAATTTCTTCTTGAGCTTTGGCAAAGAAAGCATTAATTGGTACAGAACTTGAAGAATGATTTGCTGGCATAGCACCCCCATAGAGTGAAGGATTTTGATTTGAAGGATGCTGATTTTGATTTTCCTTCAACGAGTTTTGACATTTGATATCAAATTCCCTTTTCTAAATCTTATTGATGAATTGTACAGCTGTAAGCTCGGTGTTTCGAAAGAAACCTTTTTCTTTCAATACAAACATGAAAGTCGAATATGAAGGAGGCAAGGCATTCTTCAGTGTATCAATCTTATCTGTTTCAGTTGGCTCAAGATTGACACTTGACATCTCAACAATCAAATGACTAAATCGGTTAATCATCTCTTCAACCGTCTCCTTTTTCAACAAAATAAAATTTCAAAGTTGAAATTTTATGAGAGTCTTCTTACTCTCTAGAGTGTTCCCTAAACTTCTTGTTTTCAAAGTTGTGAACAATGAAGCACAAATCTTAATGGTACTGTATTGATGAAAAATTTGTTCAGGTAATGCCATAGTGAGAGTTGAATAAGCTTTAGTTTCACTCTCAAAATCTTTCAACTCTTGAGTTTCATAATCCTTGAATTTCTTAGGAGTCCAACCCATGTTGTCACTGCCTACCAGAGGTTCCGCATATACATCATCAAGAAAACGCACACTACTTGGATGAACAGATCCCAAATAAGCGCGGAACCTCGGTTCCCAACGTGCAAAGTCTGAAAGTTTTAACAATTTGGGACATTTGTTGTGACTGCCAATTTCATTATCCATGGTCAGCATCTGCTGCATTAACGCGTTCTGAGATGCTAATGCATAGTTTCACACCCGGCCCTGAACGGCGGAAACAGCCCGGCACGCGCGAGTGGGGATTGATAATTAAGCACGGGCCATTGCAAACATTCAAAGTAAGATTTTCATTGCGCATGAAATGTTTGATACAAATACATTACATTGTTTAAAGATTACATAAAAACATCCAAGTGTAAAAACTGTTGAAGATTTCCACGCCATATCCCCCTTGCGTGGCGGGAACAACTGCGCGCATCGAAGGGATAGAACTAAAATCTTCCAAAAAGCTAGTTTTAGATGTTCAGCGTGTGGTGCTCTAAGTGTGACTCCATGCGCTACCTAGTTATCTCCTGAAAGACACGTAAAACATTTGAATCAGTATAAACTGAGTGAGTTCACAAGTTTTAGTAACTTGATAAATCGTATTGCATCATAGTCTTGATAAAAATCATTCTAAAACATAATTCTGATAGCATCATTGAAACACATGCTTAGTATAACATAGTTCTGATAACGTTTCCTTTGATAAATCCGTCCCGCGGGTTACGCGCAAACATTTCTGAGTACCGTGCTCGTCTGTGTAAGTGGCGCTGCCACTACGAGCGAATAATACCGTCCCGCGGGTTACGCGCGGACGTTGTGCCGGAAAACAAGGCGCTCGTCTGCGTAAGAGGAGCGACCTCTACGAGCGGGCTCAATCCCATAGTACTGCCCCGTGACATGCTAGGCACTCGTCTGTGTAAGAGGTGCGACCCCTACGAGTGGGCGGATCAAACCAGCAGTCCCTACCCTTAGAGTTCCATTGGTAAAGTGATCACTTACTCGAATCTGGTGCACTAACATTGAAAACCATAGATAACCGCTTGCATTGCTCATCATGAAACATAATTTAAACACATAATCGCTTGCATAGCTTGTAAGTATACCATGATAAAACATTATTTCAGTACGTGTCCCTCGCCCCGAAAACAGTTTAAAAATAGTGAAAACAGTGAAAATAGGGGCTGTGAGACTCACCTGTGGTTCTTGTTAAGGGATTAATCGAGATTCGGGTTTTCTTGGTGTTGGCCTCGGAATTGAAGGTCTAGAATACGATTAAATAACAAGTATATATATTAAGATCAAGAAATAGGAGAATATAAGGGTTGGAAAGTAGATCTCAGGGTTATAATCTCGGCTTACCTAGTAACAGGAACGGAATTGAAAATCAAACGGATGCTTGGACGATGATTAGTGCAATTTGCAGTTTTAAGAGAGAAGTTTGAAGTGTGTTTGGGTGATAATTTGGGTTACATATTTATAGGCAAGATTTAGGGAACACAATCCCTTACTTTAGGGGATTGTAATCTTTTCATATCTAGGTGTAATGATGATAAAGTATGGAAATTATTATTATTTATTTAAAAGTGGAGGAGTGGGTAAAAGATTCTGATTTGATTTGGACAGGACATGCAGGTCTGTGGTTGGTGAGAGTAGGGTGGCTGACAGTTGACTTTTCATGTTACAGTATGCTTTTTCAGGTGCTTTTGTCAGTGTACAGTTAAAAAGTAGAAATCTCTGAAACACGCAACTGTTTCCTTTTTGGGCGGGAAATATCCCCTTATATCTGGAGATTAGGCTGTGTTCTGTGCGTATAGCTTTGTGCGCATAGCTTTGTGCGCATAGCTTTCTGCGTGAAGGACATTTCTTTGCTGCGGGTAGGTACGTAACCTTCTCGCAGTCAGGGACATTGAGTTTCATTTGTAGATTCTCCAGGTGGTCTTGGTATTTCAACATAGTGATCAGTTATGTTGAAGTCAATTCCATCTTGGTGCTTCAGACAAACTAACTCTCAATGTTCCCGCCATGCGGGGAGGTTAGTTCTCCTTCCGCACGCGCATAAACGATTTAGGATGCACCCGCCTTAGCATCATGCGGGACGGTCAACCCATCAGACAACATAAAGTTAAGTTACATGAAAACATAAAGCCAAAACATTCGCGCATGGCGCACATAACATATGCCCACGCTGGTTCTTACATCGCGCGCTCGCGCAGGGCGTACATAACGTGCCCGCGCTGATTCTAACATAGCGCGCTCGCGCAGGGCGCACATAACGTGCCCGCGCTGATTCTAATTTAGCGCGCATAATATTCACAATCACCTAATTATTAGGTTGATTACTTAGTTTATAGGGTTGGGAAATTACCGGGTGTCACATTTTCCCCCTGTTAAGAGAATTTCGTCCCGAAATTTAGGAGACGTCGCTGGCAGAAGCCATGCTCTGGAAGAGGTGTGGGTATTTCTTGCATATTTGATCTTCTCTTTCCCAAGTGAATTCAGGCCCACGCCTTGAGTTCCATTGAACCTTTACTAACTTGATTCTGCTTCTGCGTAACTTTTGTTCTTTCCAATCGGTTACTGCTATAGGTTCTTCTACGAAGTGCAGTTGTTTGTCGATGTGAATCTCTTCCAACGGTAAAATCAACGTTTCGTCAGATAAACACTTTTTGAGGTTGGACACATGAAACGTATCATGAACTCCACTGAGTTCGGCGGGTAAACGGAGTTTATAAGCAACCGGACCGATCCTTTCCAGGATCTCAAATGGTCCAATGTAGCGCGGATTCAACTTTCCTCGCTTGCCGAAACGGGGGACTCCTTTCCATGGAGAGACTTTCAAAAGTACTCTATCCCCTACTTGAAACTCCAGCGGTTTCCTTCGCACATCTGCGTAGCTCTTCTGTCTGTCGCGCGCTGTCTTAAGGCGATCCCGTATCTGAAAAATCTTGTCTGTTGTTTCTTGGATCAATTCTGGACCAGTCATTTGCTTGTCACCCACTTCAGCCCAGCACAGTGGGGATCTACACTTGCGCCCATACAAAGCTTCAAACGGCGCAGCCTTGAGGCTTGTGTGATAACTGTTGTTGTAAGAAAATTCAACCAATGGGAGATGAGTATCCCAGCTACCTCCGAAATCGATTGCGCACGCGCGCAGCATATCTTCCAATGTCTGGATTGTTCGCTCACTTTGTCCATCCGTTTGGGGATGATATGCTGTACTCATGTCAAGACGAGTACCTAAAGCCCCTTGTAATGATCTCCAAAACCTTGAGGTGAACCGACTATCTCTATCAGAAATGATGGACACTAAGACTCCATGTTTTGAAACTACTTCTCGAATATACAATCGGGCTAACTTTTCCATCTTATCGGTTTCCTTGATCGGCAGGAAGTGCGCTGACTTAGTTAGCCGATCTACAATAACCCAGATCGTGTCGTAACCCCCCGGTGTCCTTGGCAGTTTGGTGATGAAGTCCATAGAGATTTGTTCCCACTTCCACATGGGAATTTCTGGCTGCTGAAGCAACCCCGACGGCTTCTGGTATTCAGCCTTTACCTTCGAACACGTCAGGCACTTACTGACATACGTTGCGATGGCGCCTTTAAGATTGGGCCACCAATACAGCACTTTAACATCTTGGTACATCTTGTCTGCGCCAGGATGTACGGAATACCGCGTCTTGTGAGCTTCGTTTAATACTTGCTCGCGCATTCCTCCCTTGAGAGGGACCCATATGCGGTTAGCAAAATATCGAGTGTCGTTTTCCTTGATCTCCAAATTCTTAATCATACCCCCAAGGGATTCGTTTTTAACAAACTCTGGTTTCAAGGCTTTTTGCTGAGCGTCTCGGATGCGGGTAGAGAGATCTGCGCGAATGGTCAACCTTAGAGCCTTGACTCGTAGCGTTTTTATTCGCTCCTTCCTACTTAGCGCG
Source organism: Bidens hawaiensis (assembly GCF_021521415.1). Lineage (NCBI taxonomy): Eukaryota > Viridiplantae > Streptophyta > Magnoliopsida > Asterales > Asteraceae > Bidens > Bidens hawaiensis. The sequence continues at coordinate 26,678 of NW_027496145.1, forward strand.
TCTGCTACCACGTTCGCCTTTCCAGGGTGGTACTTAATTTCACAATCATAATCATTCAACAACTCCACCTATCTTCGTTGCCTCATGTTTAAATCCTTTTGATCAAATATATGTTGAAGGCTCTTGTGATCCGTAAAGATTATACACTTTGTACCATATAGGTAATGGCGCCAAATCTTTAACGCGAAGACAACCGCTTCAAGTTCCAGATCATGCGTTGTGTAGTTCTTTTCATTGGCCTTGAGTTGGCGCGAGGCATACGCTATGACTTTGTCTCGCTGCATAAGGACACATCCGAGTCCCTGATGTGAAGCGTCGCAGTAAACGACGATGTCATCCGTCCCCTCGGGCAGAGACAAAATCGGCGCACTACATAACTTCTGTTTCAACATTTGAAATGCCGCTTCCTGATTTTCGCCCCAAACAAACTTCTTGTCTTTCTGAGTTAGCGCGGTCAGAGGTAGAGCTATCTTGGAGAAGTTCTCAATGAAGCGTCGATAGTAGCCAGCTAGTCCTAGGAATTGCCTCACCTCAGTTGGGGTTTTTGGCGCTTCCCAGTTTTCGATGGCCTTGACTTTGGAAGGATCAACGTGTATTCCTTTCTCGTTTACAACGTGACCGAGAAAGTGAACTTCTCTAAGCCAAAACTCACACTTGGAAAACTTCGCATACAACTTTTCCTTCCTCAACAATTCCAAAATCAATCTCAGGTGTCGCTCATGCTCGGCCTTGGTCCGAGAGTAAATCAGAATGTCATCTATAAATACAATCACAAACTTATCCAAGTATGGTTTGCACACGCGGTTCATCAGATCCATGAATACAGCCGGCGCATTAGTTAGCCCGAAAGGCATCACTAAGAACTCATAATGGCCGTATCTAGTTCGAAAGGCTGTTTTCGGCACATCTTCCTCATGGACCCTAAGTTGGTGGTATCCTGACCGTAGATCTATCTTCGAATAATAACTGGATCCCTGCAACTGGTCAAATAAGTCGTCAATCCTCGGTAAGGGGTACCGATTCTTGACTGTCAGCTTGTTCAGCTCCCTGTAGTCAATACACATCCGGAAGGAACCATCCTTCTTCTTTACAAACAGTACCGGAGCTCCCCAAGGTGAGAAGCTTGGGCGTATGAAACCCTTATCCAATAGTTCCTGTAGCTGATTGGATAGCTCTTGTATCTCAGATGGAGCTAATCGATAAGGCGCTCGAGCTACTGGCGCAGCTCCTGGGACTAAATCAATACGAAATTCGACTTGTCGCGACGGCGGTAATCCGGGCAAATCTTCAGGAAAAACTTCTGGAAATTCGCCGCACTACTGGTAAGTCTTCAATTCTTCGCTCATCTCCTTCCTTCTCTACTACATGCGCCAGGAAGGCGTAGCACCCTTTCCTTAGGCACTTGCGCGCCTTTAGGCACGAAATCAGTTTCGTCGCAACTCCCCTTCTTTCCCCTTGAATCACCAAGGTTTATTCGTTCAACAGTGGGATCCGAACCTGCTTCTCATGGCAAATAACCTCCGCGTGGTTCTCGACTAACCAATCCATACCTACCAGAATGTCAAAACTTCCCAAGTCTATTGGCAACAAGCTAATATTGAACCCGTGACCTCCCATGACTATTACACATTGTTCAGTTCTTTCGTTCGCGCATAGCTGCCTACCATTGGCTAGTTCTATAGTATAAGGTGTGTCTAGCCTACTGGTTGCTAAGCCTAGGGAGTCTTTAAACTCAGCGGATATAAAACTTAGGACAGCGCCAGTGTCAAATAAGACAGATGCAAAATGGCCGTTCAGCAAAAACGTACCGGTTACCACATTCGGCTCTTCTTTTGCTTCGCCTGCGCCGATCACAAAAGCTCTCCCGCGAGCTTGGTTTCCCTTTTGTGGGCAATCCCGACTGAAATGCCCTGGTTTCCCGCATGCGTAGCAGTTGTCACTGGCTCCAGCTTCCTTAGCACGGCAATTCACCGTCTTGTGCCCTGGCCTGTTACATTTGGCGCACATGACGCTCGCGCATTCACCCTCATGGTGAAACTTGCATTTGTTGCACCATGGGTAAGGCCCGCTGTATCCTTTCCTTGATGGCTCCACGGCTTGGATCGCGTAAACCCTTGCGCTTTCCTGCTTCTTGAACGGTGGCTGCTTGGAGTCGGACCCTCGGTGGTGAGAGTTCCATTTCCTCTTGGAGTCAGAGGTTCGCTGCTCGTTTCCGCGCGTAGTCAACATACCCGCACGGACCGTATCCCTTGTAAGGGTGATGGCCCGCGCTACCGCCTCATCAAAGGTTGGGGGCGCTGCGGCGTTGAGCGGAACCCTAACAACAGGAGGTAACCCAAAGATATACCTCTCGATCTTCTTTTCCTCCGTGTTTGCCATGTCTGGCACCAATTGGCAAAGCTCGTTGAACCGGTTGTTGTAGGCGTCGATATCCGTTCCTATCATGGTGTGGTTCCAGAATTCCTGTTGCAGACTCTGAATTTCTGCGCGAGAGCAGAACTTTCTCATCAACATTTCCTTCAGTTCCTCCCAGGTCTTGTGAAGAGCAACTTCTCGCCCCAAAGTCTTCACTTGAAGCTTCCACCAAGACGAAGCTGCTTCTTGGAACATGCAGGTTGCGTAAAGGACCTTCTGGTTCTCACTACATCTGCTAATGGAGAGAACTGTCTCCATCTTGCCAATCCAGTTGTAGAGCCCAATGGCCCCTTCGGTACCCCTGAATGGCCAAGGCCTACAGGCCATAAATGTCTTATAGGAGCACCCTTTGTCCAAGGCTCCTGATTCGGGTTCTGGGGTCTCGTTCTGACGACCCTGACTAGATTCGGCCTTGCTGGCCTCATGTGTCGCGATCGCCTGCGCGATTATTTCCGTGAGTTCCTCGGGTGTCATGGTAATTCCCTTGGCTCTGGTTGGAGGCATTCTCGTTCTTAAAAAGAGAAAATATAACAAACTTAGCGCATGTACCATGAGCACATAGTGTTTTTATCCTTAATGTTCACTAGACATTGTGTGACCCGTGTTCCTAAGTGTGTGTGGTTTTTCTTTTGAAAATATTTTCCTTGAAAAATGCTTCATGCGATTCCCCGACGGTTATAGTCTAGGTTAAAACTTTTTTTTTTTCCTAGTTCGCTATAACCAGTGCTCTGATACCAATCTGTCACACCTGGCCCTGAACGGCGGAAACAGCCGGGCGCGCGCGAGTGGGGATTGATAATTAAGCACGGGCCATTGCAAACATTCAAAGTAAGATTTTCATTGCGCATGAAATGTTTGATACAAATACATTACATTGTTTAAAGATTACATAAAAACATCCAAGTGTAAAAACTGTTGAAGATTTCCACGCCATATCCCCCTTGCGTGGCGGGAACAACCGCGCGCATCGAAGGGATAGAACTAAAATCTTCCAAAAAGCTAGTTTTAGATGTTCAGCGTGTGGTGCTCTAAGTGTGACTCCATGCGCTACCTAGTTATCTCCTGAAAGACACGTAAAACATTTGAATTAGTATAAACTGAGTGAGTTCACAAGTTTTAGTAACTTGATAAATCGTATTGCATCATAGTCTTGATAAAAATCATTCTAAAACATAATTCTGATAGCATCATTGAAACACATGCTTAGTATAACATAGTTCTGTTAACGTTTCCTTTGATAAATCCGTCCCGCGGGTTACGCGCGAACATTTCTGAGTACCGTGCTCGTCTGTGTAAGTGGCGCTGCCACTACGAGCGAATAATACCGTCCCGCGGGTTACGCGCGGACGTTGTGCCGGAAAACAAGGCGCTCGTCTGCGTAAGAGGAGCGACCTCTACGAGCGGGCTCAATCCCATAGTACTGCCCCGTGACATGCTAGGCACTCGTCTGTGTAAGAGGTGCGACCCCTACGAGTGGGCGGATCAAACCAGCAGTCCCTACCCTTAGAGTTCCAATGGTAAAGTGATCACTTACTCGAATCTGGTGCACTAACATTGAAAACCATAGATAACCGCTTGCATTGCTCATCATGAAACATAATTTAAACACATAATCGCTTGCATAGCTTGTAAGTATACCATGATAAAACATTATTTCAGTACGTGTCCCTCGCCCCGAAAACAGTTTAAAAATAGTGAAAACAGTGAAAATGGGGGCTGTGAGACTCACCTGTGGTTCTTGTTAAGGGATTAATCGAGATTCGGGTTTTCTTGGTGTTGGCCTCGGAATTGAAGGTCTAGAATACGATTAAATAACAAGTATATATATTAAGATCAAGAAATAGGAGAATATAAGGGTTGGAAAGTAGATCTCAGGGTTATAATCTCGGCTTACCTAGTAACAGGAACGGAATTGAAAATCAAACGGATGCTTGGACGATGATTAGTGCAATTTGCAGTTTTAAGAGAGAAGTTTGAAGTGTGTTTGGGTGATAATTTGGGTTACATATTTATAGGCAAGATTTAGGGAACACAATCCCTTACTTTAGGGGATTGTAATCTTTTCATATCTAGGTGTAATGATGATAAAGTATGGAAATTATTATTATTTATTTAAAAGTGGAGGAGTGGGTAAAAGATTCTGATTTGATTTGGACAGGACATGCAGGTCTGTGGTTGGTGAGAGTAGGGTGGCTGACAGTTGACTTTTCATGTTACAGTATGCTTTTTCAGGTGCTTTTGTCAGTGTACAGTTAAAAAGTAGAAATCTCTGAAACACGCAACTGTTTCCTTTTTGGGCGGGAAATATCCCCTTATATCTGGAGATTAGGCTGTGTTCTGTGCGTATAGCTTTGTGCGCATAGCTTTCTGCGTGAAGGACATTTCTTTGCTGCGGGTAGGTACGTAACCTTCTCGCAGTCAGGGACATTGAGTTTCATTTGTAGATTCTCCAGGTGGTCTTGGTATTTCAACATAGTGATCAGTTATGTTGAAGTCAATTCCATCTTGGAGCTTCAGACAAACTAACTCTCAATGTTCCCGCCATGCGGGGAGGTTAGTTCTCCTTCCGCACGCGCATAAACGATTTAGGATGCACCCGCCTTAGCATCATGCGGGACGGTCAACCCATCAGACAACATAAAGTTAAGTTACATGAAAACATAAAGCCAAAACATTCGCGCATGGCGCACATAACATATGCCCACGCTGGTTCTTACATCGCGCGCTCGCGCAGGGCGTACATAACGTGCCCGCGCTGATTCTAACATAGCGCGCTCGCGCAGGGCGCACATAACGTGCCCGCGCTGATTCTAATTTAGCGCGCATAATATTCACAATCACCTAATTATTAGGTTGATTACTTAGTTTATAGGGTTGGGAAATTACCGGGTGTCACACATAGTAAGAAGCCATGAGTAAACAACTGTTAACCTTCGAGGACCAACTTTATCAATACTTAAAACTTATGGTTACTGTTCAAACGAATCAAAGAACGATAACGAATGTGAGTTGCAACGATTAACGAATGAATGATATTCGTTAATGATTCAAGTGAATGTGACTGGATAACAAATGGATTGATATTCGTTATGAAGTGTAACCAATGAGATTATAGTTCAGACGAATGGTGAATGATTTTAGCGAATGTGAGGTATAACGAATGGGTATAGCGAATGTGTATCATGAATGTAGAATGAATAGCGAATGGGATTATCGGATCAGATTTAAGCGAATGAGAATGACGAATGATGAATATGTTTCACAAATAACTAGTGAATAACGAATGATCAGTTACTTGAGTAACAAATCAGAATTCATCAGTAACGAATCAGAATTCAAATCTTCATCAGGTCTGAAATTCAAAACTAAATCCAAATCCGTCCAAATCCGTCCAATTCACCATAAAACCTATGTCAATCTGCTCGGAACTCAAATCCGAACCTAATACTACTCGTTCGTAATCACAAACTACAACTAACAATCTCAATTAACCAATCCGTATAACCAACCATTAACATTCAATACATTTTCCAATTCAATTCCTATTAATTCAATTAACTAACTAGCCAAATCACCTCAATTCACACTCAAATATCCATATCTCGATCCAGATTACCTTAATAACACTATCACTTACAGTCCAAATACAATTAGTCCGAGGCTCTGTTTTACCAGAACTCAATCAACTTCAAATCTCAATCAATTTTTTATGAACCGAATCCAATACACGATTAATTTTACGATTAAACCAACTAGAAGCATCGAAGATCAGATCTGTGGCTCTGATACCACTTGAGAGGGCTTAGACGGATCTAGATCTTATGATTACGACAATGCTCATGTTGATTATCAATACGATTAGGCTAGATATACTTTAGTGTGTGTACTGTGTGTTGAGAGAGCAATTGGGCAGAGTAACGAGAGGGGAATCAGGAAAATATCAGAACTGTTACATTAAAGATAATTTACAGGGTATATATAAGGGATGACTACATTCGTTAAGTTAACACTTAACGGATGTGTCATTCGTTACATTAACATATACGGATGAATACTTCATTCGTTAATACACTTAAACAATAACGAATAGCCCTCATTCGTTATCTTATTCGTTAATCAAGGTTAACAAATGAGCTTATATTTAATACGAATGTGTTACATTCGTTAAGGGGTAACGAATGTAACTTACATTAGAGCGAATGACATTTTACATTAAAGCCCCTATACTAATAAACTATTACATTAATGTCCTGATAAAGAACGAGATGTACCAAACATGTATCAACATTTTGCGTGCGAATGGTTTGCGTGCGGGCTGAGGATGAAAGACATCTTATTGACGGGAGATAGGAGGATTGTGGTGGCCGGCGCCTGGGTGGCCGGAGATGACATGGTGGCAGCGGAGACCTTAGTGCTTCGAAGAGAGAGAGAGAGAAAGGGCAAAGAAAGGGGGTGGGTGGGAATGCTAGTATTAATAATAATAATAATAATAATAATAGTAATAGTAATAACAATCTTAACAAATAAACAAGAATGGTTGATGAAACGATAAGGAAATAAACGAAAACCGAACCCAAGACCCGACTCGTCTAACGACCCATGAACCGCCTCAAACGAAGGAATGGGAGTTGGAAAGGAACCCACCGCAAAAGAAATGAAATTAATAATGGGGTTAAATATGAACATGGCACGAACCCGAACTCGCCTAAGGAAACATTAACTCATTAACACGTCAAGAACGTGAATTAATTATAATGAAGTGAGTGTAATATAAATAATAGAGAAACAAGTATAACAAATATATAATTATATTTTTTTTAACTGCATATTTCATTAAAAGGACAGCACAAAACCTCTCCTAACGAGAAGCTAGCAGAGGCCGCACAAACAACGAACAAAACAAGTTACAAAAACAGCCCTTTCCATCTATTCCAATCTATTTCTAAACAATTAGATCTATGTTTAATCCAAAAAAAACTTAACACCTTTATATCTCCAAGTATGTTTTCGATTTTGATGGGTTTGTTCTCGAAAATTCGCTTGTTCCTAGATCTACAAATGCACCAAATAGCCACCATGATGATTGACTAGACCATTTTTCTCTTATGTTTGAATTCCGGGACTTGACTATGAATCTCAAATAGGGGTGTTCACGGTCCGGTTTACGCGGTTTTTAAGTCAAACTGTGAACCGAACTGTTAGTAACGGTTTTTGATTTTCGTAAACCAAAACCGAACCGTTGAAATCTTAAACCGAACCAAACCGAACCGTTAATAACGGTTTGGTTCCGGTTTGGTTTCACGGTTTGGTCTTGTTCGGTCTTTATAAAATATGTTCAAAATAGTTCATGATATGTAAATATTACACAACTCACAATGATTTATCTAATTTAACAAACAACTAATTTTTACCTGTTTAGGATCTCATTTAACAAAATAAAATGCAAATTAATGTTTCTTGCATTTTCGATTTGGGCTTAGCCCACTTTTTTTTGTTTATTATCAATATTTGTTGATATTTAGTAGTGTATATGTGTATATACACATATATATAATACAAAATACTATGTGTCTTGTTATAAATTTATATACACATATATATTATGAAATATTTTAAATATACATATAAATAAATAAATCATACGGTCCGGTCCGGTTTATGCGGTTGGTCTTCGGTTCAAACCGTAAACCAAACCGTTCACTACGGTTTGGAAATTTTCAAACCAACCGACAGAGAGTAAAGAAAAAAAACCAACCGCGAAACCAAACCGATGGCCAGTTTGGGCGGCTTCGCGGTTTCGAACCGAACCATGAAAACCCCTAATCTCAAATATAGCCTGAAACGAAGAAGCAAAGTTAATAGGAATGTTACACCACCTGCTAATTTTATTCCATATTACCGATGCAACATAACTTCCAGACAATAAATGTTCAATCGAATCAACCGATGCCATACGACAGCTACATATGCTTGGCCCATACATAACCTTTCTCTTTATCAAATTATCACATGTTGGAAGCCGATTGAGTAAGACCCGCCAAGCAACAACATTAACCTTCATGGGGACCCAACTATTCCACTCCAAAATACACTGTCGAGAGATAATAACAGTCTTCTATAGTTGCTTTTTCATTGAACCAACCGAAAAACAACCAGAAACATCACCTCCCCACACCCATCTATCTTCCTCTCCAACAAGAACCGATTTTATTAGCATTAACCGACCGCCCATAAATAGAGTGTGGACCTTCCAACTCGCTAATCTTTTGTCGAATATGTCAATGACTGGCTGCCAATTGTTGCTTTTGCTTATATTTGCTCCCACCTTTATCTCGAGATATATAAAAGGCAAATCCCCTAACTTACAATGCAACAAATCTGCTATCATTTTCACATCCTGAACATTTACTTCAATTTCGTATAATAAGGATTTCTGCAAGTTTATATTCAGCCCCGATAAGAGTTTAAAGACTCTAAATAAATGGCCCACGGCCCGGATATTGCTAGCCGACCATTCACCAACAATAATAACATCATCCGCGAACAATAAATGGGATAACAATGGGCCATTATTAGGTAATTTAAACCAACTAGTAACTCCAGCATCACACCCTCTTCTGATCATAACCGAGAATGCCTCCATTGCTAGAATGAACAAAAAAGGTGAAATCGGATCACCTTGACGTAAGCCTATAAAAAATTTGAATTCAAAAGTAGGTGAACCATTTATTCAAACAGAAGATCGAGCCGAAGAAACAACTCCAATAATCCTTCTTCTCCACACTGTTGGGAACCCCATGTTTTCCATAATGCTATCCAAGAACTTCCAATTTATATGATCATACGCCTTTTCAAAATCAACCTTAAATAAAAACCCAGCTTTTTTCTTTTTCCTCCACCAGGTTATGATCTCATTTATAATAAGTGGACCGTCTAAAATCGATCTGTCCCTTAAAAAAGCTGACTGAGAATTTGAGATCACGGATTTCAGGACACCCTTCAAGCGATTTGCAAGAACTTTAGAGATTGTCTTTGGCATAACTCCAATTAGGTTAATCGGCCTAACAATAAACATAAATACGATAACAATAAATATGAATAATATAATAAATATGAATAGTAATGAAATAATATAATAATAAACATAAATACGATAACAATAAATATCGTTAAGAATGCAAAACCAATAAAGACAGTTCATTATCAAGATAAAGCCCGGTATCTTAAATGAATAAGATCGGTATAAGAGGGTTATATGTCAGCTCAGTTAATTTAAAAGTTAATCCCGTTAACTTTAGAAATGAATGACAAGAAAATAAAAAGGATTAATACGTGTATATGATTAACAGTTAGTCGAGCTGAGTTGAAGAAAGACATTATTATTAATTTGGAAAGGAATCGACTACAGGTGAGTTCCAGCCCCCTTTTTCCTTTAAAAGTTTTTGGGGCTGTATGTATACTCGTATGTGAAAGGATAGATATATGTAATTTTATTATTGATATATATCTTATAAGGATGTGTTTGTATATTAATTTATTAATATATAATTGAAAGTTTGAATGGTAGTTAATAGAATAGAAGGAGTTAGGAAGAAAACGCTATTAATACTTGCGTAGAATGTTATACGAATATGAATGAGTATGAATGCTATGTAAGGAAGAATGTGAATACATTCAAGCGTAGAGCCTTCGGGCCTGATGCATGAATAATAAGTTAGGATGGCAAATCCTTCTAACTTTATATGGCTAGGTTATGAGCAAGGAATGCTCGGTTATAAGCAAGGATAGGAGGCTCGGTTAGGACCTAGGAAGGCTCGGTTATGATCAAGGATAGGAGGCTTGGTTACGAGCAAGGATATGAGGCTTGGTTACGAGTAAGGATAGGAGGCTTGGTTACGAGCAAGGATAGGAGGCTCGGTTATGAGCAAGGATAAGAGGCTCGGTTTTGAGTAAGAGTAGGACGCTCAGTTACGAGTAAGCGTATAAGAATATAGTTATGAAATGATTGATATACAGACATAGAGAAAGTAAATAAAGACTATAAATGTTATGCTATGTATAAATGTATAAAAGATGTGATGTATTTACGAACCGTATGTTATGAACAATAAAGAAATGTTAGAACTCACTTAGCGTATAGCTGACTTTTAGTATGCATGTAGGTATCGTGATGACGTGGCAAGCTCAAGGCGCGTACGAGGCTATCCATATTGAAGAGTAGTTAGAGAAGAAGGTTGTTATATAAATAGATTAAGTTTCCACTGTAAATTATTTATGCTTCCGCTGTAACGAACTGTGTTTATGAGTAAATCCAACACCGAACGTAAGGCTACCGAGCTCGGGGACTTATAAGTTGGTATCAGATCGAAAGTTTGAGAGATTTAAGCATCCTTACATGTTTAGACTCAAACAGAGAATGGGACCAAAGAAGAAAGACAATATGGATTGCCGTATGCCACTCAAGCATGATAAATACGTAAATTTCCTTACGTATAACATAGGGACAAGTAAGAAGGTTATATGAATTGTTAGAGGTAGGATTGCTTGTTTATAATTGAAATGCTTGATTTTCTAACTGCTTTTAGTAGAACCGAGCACAAGTAGACTCACGAAAGGAAGTGTATAGGACACGGAAAGTAACTTAAGCAGCTAATCCCAGCTGGCCATTGTTATTACATGCAGCCTTACTATCCTTGAACTAAATAGTTCCTCATGTGACGATGTTTGTGGTTTTCCTTAGAATAGATGGCTGGTACTAAGACTGCTGGACAAGGAGGACGCAAGGGACGCTATGGTGGGCCACGCGTTAATCGAGTACCCTACGAAGAACTGATTTCTAAACCTAGTGAAGATAGAAGCCTGACTGAACGTGAAGAAGAGTATCAGCTTGATCCTGCTATTCAAGCTGCGATTACTCAAGCTGTTGCTGCAGTGAAGAATCTCCAATCGGACAAGTCTACTGAAAGCCATACGAAGAATGTTGAGAAGACTGGGGAGAGTAGTAAGGAGGATACTGAAACTGAGGTTGAGGCATCAAGTGAAATTCGTTCTGTGAAGGTTAATGACGGTAAGAGTGGTTGAGGTGGTTGCAACTACCGAACCTTCAAGGGTTGTGACCCACCTCAGCTAACTGGTATTGGTGACGCGATTGCTACCCTTCAGTGGATAACCGCAATGGATAAGGTTATCCGCATTAGTGAGTGTCGTCCCGAACAAGGTGTGGGCTTCACTACACAGTCATTTGGTGATGAGGCTATGTCCTGGTGGGAAACTACTGAACAAAGAAAGACTGCTGCTGAAATCAAGGCAATGAAGTGGGAGGATCTGAGAGAGATGGTAATGAAGAAGTTATGTGCTGAGGCTGAAGTCGAGAGGGCAGAGATGAAGTTTCTGAACTTGAAAGCGGGAAAGATGACACACTGTGAGTACGCTACCTAATTCAACCGTATGTCCAGTTGATACCTGACATGGTGAATACTCAAGCGAAGCAGATCAAGTGTTACGTCAAAGGACTTTCGCAGACTGTTCGCTCCTTACTCAGGACCAGTAAACCTGCCACACTCGACTCTGCCGTCGATCTAGAAGAGATGGTTTACCACGATCTGGCGGTGGATGAGGTGGAGGTGGAAGAAAAGAAAGGAAAGAAGCCAATCTCCATGAAGACGGATACTGAAAGTGATGAGCCGCCCAAGAAAAAGAAAAACACGAATGAGATTGCTGCTTGTAACAACTGTGGAAAGAAACACTCGGGAGAATGTAGGGTGGGGTCAAACGCATGTTACAGATGCGGGAAGATGGGACACTTCTTTTGGGATTGTAAGAAGGACAATAGGTGTTTCAACTATGGGAACGCTGGTCACAAGGCTTATGAATGCAAGAAGCCCAAAGCAGGAGGGGGAGAAGTGAGAAAGAAGGCACAGACTTAGAGTCCCCTGTCAAGGAAGGAAGCTGAAGTAAGGAGCATTCGAGAATAATGAGTCATTCTGTTTAAGTATTATGTTATGTATGACTTTAAAGATTTCATGCTTATTATTTAAGTTAAAATTTTAGACTTATGATTGAATGTGATGATTATGGATTGAATTATGATATGAATGGGTCCTTGTGAACGGCAGCCATGTGATACGTGACCTTAGAATTTAAAGTAAATGGTAGTGTTAGAATAGTATAATGCAATCCCTATTAAGAGACGAGACGAGACTTGTTAAGATTAGGACAACATGCATATCATCAAGGGCTTCATGGACAAGCTACCTTGAACAGCTAACACTCATGAACACCACTCAGTGACTGCAAGGGCGAGAGTAAGAAGGCTAAAGCGGTAATCTAGGAAGCTAAGATGGTTCGAAAAAGGAAGGGAATACGTTGAGCATTCGTTTTTATAAGAATTAAGCAGGTTTCGGGGACAAAACCTTTTTAAGGGGGAGAGACTTGTAACGTCCTCGTTTCAATAAATAAGTGAATAAAGTATTTCGGTTTCTTTTAGTTATCGTATCGTGTGATGTCGTTAAATTAATTAAACTATATAGAATATGGATAAGATTAAGAGAGGTTAATGGATTTGGAAGTAATAATGGGCCTAAAAGCCTTTGGGCTTTGCATATTTAAACCCCTAAAACCCTAATTTCCATCCTTATCCTCATCATTCCCAATCATTATACACACAAAGCCCCTGTACACATTCCATCCTTGTTATACAATCATGATTTTAAAAGATTCATGTAAGGTTTCAAGTAGACCAAGATATAAACTAGCAAATCTATAAGGTACGTTACGTATTAAAAATCTACCAATCTCATTTCCTTTCCTTCCTGTTCTTGGTTAACAATGAACAAGTAACCTGTAAGTTTAATAACATGGAACGAACCGAGCTGAACCAATCAAATAGACTCTGTTTAAAAATATGAAATTGGAATTGGATATCTAGTGTTATACTGTTGACAAATACATGTATAGAGGAATAAGTAATGGGTTGAATCTAATGAAATGAACTAAAGGAATGACGTGAGGTCGAAGACTCACTTAAAAATAAACCAATTACAACTAAATAGATAGCGGTAAATGGGTATCGAACACGAGGAGTTTGTGGAAAATGTGTTAACAAGTAGCTTTAACAGAAAATAGAATTAAACTAAAATTGTATAAAAGTAAATTCAGATTTGATTGTTTGATTTTTAGATTAACTAAAATAAAATAAAACACTTGCAAAACAACTATTGAGATTTGTAAACAGATTAAACGAAAGCGATCATCTTAGATTTCAGGTTTATATCAACACTAATGTTCATGCTTACTAGAAAGAAACACCTAGACATAGTTCATGTTTGTTTACTTGTTTGTGATAAAAGGGAACTAAGTACTTGGATTAACAAAATGCAAGGTTGTTACCGATAATCAATTGACTAATATTTAACCCTAATTCTTCCCATGATATCTCAATTGCCAATGACACCAAGAACGTATGGTTTTAATCATGATCAAACACAAACAATTAATCAAACGCCATAACAACTCAACGAACATTGCAAAGTCATTATTCTAGAAATCAAAACATAACATAGTGTATCAATTAAACCCTACATCCAAGATGATCACCAAGAGGAATTAGCCCTCATGGTTTGAGAAATCATCATAATATCAACTGTATGCAACATCAAACGAATTGAAAATGCACCAAACAATGATTACCAATCCCAAGATATTGTTCTTCACTCCCAGAAATCGTCCCCCAATGTTTCTCGATGAAAAGATAATGAAAAGGTTAGCCCAAAACGGCCAATTAAAGCCAAGATGGTTAGCTGTTACGATCGGACCGTGGTCCACGGTCCAGACCGTGGGCCACGGTCCTGGCCACGGTTCCTTCCTTCTTCCATGGTACGGTGTGGTCTGTTTCTTTTGCTTCAGGTGGACCGTGGTCCACGGTATGGACCGTGGGCCACGGTGGGGCTGGCTCCCCATTTTTTTGTTTTCTTCATAATCTTCTCGTTCCAGCTCCTTTTTCTTCACCGTTTTCACTGATGATCTTGTAACGCCGTCCTTTAGCTTTTCAGACCTGCAATCACACAATATAATGTAGTATTCCAAATCCTTGAAATTAAACATAAACGCACGCGATTTAGTTGGAATTACTACCCTTAAGGGTGGCTCTATGATCCACCCGTCAAGGAACCCGAACCTGGTTCGAGTGAAATATGGTTATGAGGACCCCAAGCTGGAATGTATCAGGTTGTTAGACCGGTTCCAAATTGAATCAAGTGAAGTTAGGAACGATAACCAGATTAAAACAAGGAATCAACCTCTAAATCGAGTCGAGTGGATATGTGGCTCGAGCCGAGTGTGGGAATTAAATGGACTATGGACTCGAACCCAACACCCTCGTGCGAGTGGGATTCAAAACGTTAGGCAAATCAATTACATGCGATTGGAACCAAACGCGACTCATTTCTCTATGTGACTCGGAGCCGTGCGAATCCCGATGCGAATTCTCCCCGTGCGAAACCCGATGCGAAGTCTCCCCGTGCGAATTCTTTGCGTGCGAATGGTTTGGATGCGGGTTGAGGATGAAAGGCATCTTGTTGACGGGAGATAGGAGGACTGTGGTTTCCAGCGCCTGGGTGGCCAGAGATAATGTGGTGGCGGCGGAGACCATGGTGCTTCGAAGAGAGAGAGAGAGAGAGAAAGGGTAAAAGAAGGGGGTGGGTGGGAATGCTAGTAATAATAATAAAAATAATAATAATAATAATAATAATAATAATAATAATAATAATAATAATAAAAGAACAATCTTAATAAATAAACAAGAATGGTTGATGAAATGATAATGAAATAAACGAAAACTGAACCCGAGACCCGACTCGTCTATCGACCTATGAACCGCCTCAAACGAAGGAATGGGAGTTTGAAAGGAACCCACCTGTTAAAGAAATGAAATTGTTAATGGGGTTAAATATGAACCCGGCACGAACCCGAACTCGTCTAAGAAAACATTAACTCATTAACACGTTAAGAATGTGAATTAATTATAGTGAAGTGAGTGTAATATAAATAATAGAGAAACAAGTATAACAAATATATAATTATATAATAATAATAATAATAATAATAATAATAATAATAATAATATGAATAGTAATTAAATAATATACTTATAAACATAAATACGAAATCAATAAATATTGTTAAGAATGCAAAACCAATAAAGACGGTTCATTATGAAGATAAAGCCAAGTATATTAAATGAATAAGATCGGTATAAGAAGGTTATATGTCGGCTCAGTTAATTTAAAAGTTAATCCCGTTAACCTTAGAAATGAATAACAAGAAAATATAAAGGATTAATACGTGTACATTATTAACAGTTAGTCGAGCTCAGTTGAAGAAAGGCTTTACTATTAATTTGGAAAGGAATAGACTACATATGAGTTCTAGCCCCCTTTTTCCTTCAAACGGTTTTGGGGCTGTATGCATACTCGTATGCGAAAGAGTAGATATATGTAATTTTAATTAACGATATATATCTTATAAGGACGTGTTTATATGTTAATTTATTAATAAATAATTGAAAGTTTGAATGGTAGTTAATAGAATGGAAAGAGTTAGGAAGCAAACGCTACTAATGCTTACGTAGAATGTTATATGAATATGAATGAGTATGAATGCTATGTATAGAAGAATATGCATACGTTCATGTGTAGAGCCTTCGGGCCTCATGCATGCATAATAAGTTAGGATGGCAAATCCCTCTAACTTTATATGGCTCGGTTATGAGCAAGGATAGGAGGCTCGGTTACGAGCAAGGATATGAGGCTTGGTTACCAGCAAGGATAGGAGGCTCGGTTACGAGCAAGGATAGAAGGCTCGGTTATGAGCGAGGATAAGAGGCTCCGCTATGAGTAAGAGTAGGAGGCTCAGTTACGAGTAAGCGCATAAGAATATAGTTATAAAATGATTGGTATGCAGACATAGAGAAAGTAAATAATGATTCTAAACGTTATGCTATGTATAAATGTATAAAAGATATGATGTATTTACGAACCGTATGTTATGAACAGTAAAGAAACGTTAGAACTCACTCAGCGTATAGCTGACTTTTAGTATGCATGTAGGTATCGTGATGATGTGGCAAGCTCGAGGCGCTTACGAGGCTATCCATATTGAAGAGTAGTTAGAGAAGAAGGTTGTTATGTAAAAAATTTAAGTTTCCGCTGTAAATTATTTATGCTTCCGCTTTAACAAACTGTGTTTATGAGTAAATCCAACACCGAACGTAAGGCTATCGGGCTCGGGGCCTTATACTTACCATATATATATATATATATATATATGTGTGTGTGTGTGTGTGTGTGTGTGTGTGTGTGTGTGTGTGTGTGTATATAATAACCATAAATAATAATAATAATAACAAACTTCAATGTTTATTTATGCTTTATATATACATTGCTTTTTAAATATATATGTGATTTATGTTTGATTAGTAAAGACATCAATGAAGCTTAGCTGGTTGTCTCATGGGGTAATTAATTAAGCTTCTCTCTTAGAAATGTCCCAAGTTCGAATCTCGGCATGCACATTTCATTTTGGATTTAATGAATCAAAAATAGGTTTTACTTGTTCACCATCGGGTCACCCGGTCCGGGTCGACCGCCACCCACAAAACCCGGTCGGGTTTTTAGAAAACAGCCCAAATACCCTGACCCAGCCCGGTGTAGGGACCAAGTCTCGGTCTGACCGACCGGACCAGGTTTCAAAACACAGGTCGGTGATATGGAAGAAGCAGCGATAGGGGGAGAAGACAAGCTATTATTGACTAGTATTGGGGTTGGGGCTGGTTCATCATATCTAACGATTAAACCTCAAGTTATTTTCCGTAATTTTGTGAAAACAATTGATTCAACCCATGAAGAAGTAACAAATTCAAAACACAGCATATTAATGTTCTATTTAAAATTGAAAGTTTTATGAATTATAAAACAACCTATGGACATTTAGGAAAGGGTAATATGGTTCAAACCAACTATGAAAAGCATGAGAAAACATGGATTTTTGATTGTGGTATCACCGAAATCATAACTTATAAATTGTCAGTTTTTATCTCATTTCAAAACCAAGGAAGGCACATATCCAAACTGCTAATGGAGGAATGATGGACGTAGAAAAAGGGAGGACTATTGAGATTTCACCAACATTGAAACTCTGTATTTATCTTTATATGCCCTCATTATCACGTAAAATATTATCAATTAGCCACGTCACAAAAGAACTTAATTGCACTGTTTTAATGCATCTTACGTTTGTATCTTACAGGACATCATGACTAAGATAATCATCGGGTGCGGCACTAAACACCAAGGATTATATTATGTGGATGAGGTGATCCAACATGGTAATGTGATGCTTGCTCATGGGACAACTCATAGGGAAGCATGGCTTTGGCGTAGAAGATTAGGACATCCTTCTACCGATTATTTGCATCTTCTATTTCCTAAACTTTTCCTTTCCAATTGCACGTTAAATTATGAAACTTGCATTCTTGCCAAAATCCAGACAAACATTTAAACCTACTAACATCTGGCTTTACCTTTTTTGTTAATTCATTCCTATGTTTAGGATTCAGCTAAAGTTAAAGGGGGATAGAACTTCCATTTTTTTTTAAATTATTTTTGATGATTATTCTCGTATGACATGGGTATATTTGTTTAAACATAAATCGGAAGTGTGTGATAGGTTCATCATGTTTTATACTATGATCCAAACCCAATTTAAGACCAAAATTCAAACCTTATGATTAGATAATAGAGGAGAATTCGTTAATGCCTTCATGAAACAGCTTTTTGATTCTAAGGGGATGATTCACCAAACCACTTGCCCAAACCATTCTGAACAGAATGGCATATCTGAACGAAAAACCCGCCTTCTGATGAAAATAACTCGATCTCTTATTCTTGAATCTAAGGTGCCTAAATCCTTTTGGCTAGAAGCTCTTGTCACAGCCTCCTATCTTATCAATCGATTACCAATCAAAACACATAAAATCAAAACCACCTTACAAAACTTATCAGAGTTTACGATTCCTCCTTCCCTAACCTTACAACAACGAATCTTTGGTTGCTCTGTGTTTGTCCATATACCTATAGCTGATCGAACCAATCTTGATCCATGTGCCAAGAAGTGAGTTTTTATAGGTTATGGAGTAAACCAAAAAGGTATCGGGGTTATAGTCCAACGAAACATCATGTGATAACCACTATGAACTATGATTTCCTCCAAACTGAATATTTCTATAACTCCCAACACAATGGTCAGGGGAGAAGAATCATGAAGACACACTAAGTTGGCTAAAATGGCTCCCTTCATCAAATTAAGTTGTTCACGATACTCAAGATGGGTCACCTCATAATAGTATACAATATGAGGAACCACCAAACAGTGTCTATCTATTATTCCTAATCACGAGGAGCATGAGATATCAACAGAATATGCTGAATTCCCGAACCAAATCTAGAAGTTCAAGAAGAATCAACTACGGGGCATAACCTTGACCAAGAAATAACCATGGAAGAAGAAAGAACCTAAGAGAAGTATGCATTAAAACACCTAGGCTTTAAGCAGAATACGCTTAGGTGTGACGTATAGATCACTCATAAGCTCATAACACTATTAATGTTGTCAATATATTTATTTCATTTCATTAATTCACATGCACACAAGATAGTTAAAAATAAAACAAATAACATTACATCGAATCAAGACAAATATTATTTGTTTAAATCAAACCTAAAGTCAATATAATTTAATTAATATTTGCGCGCCATTGTTTCAACCTGTAGCACGTTTAAAATAATAACACTTGTCAACAAAAAGTTGGTGAGATTTCATAAGTTTGTTATATATGTATATTGTACACCGAGCGATTCACTAATCATCATGTTGAATATATCCCTACATGAAGTTAAAGAAAGCAAATAAATAGTCCATATGTTCCTAGGCCAAAGCTTTAATAGGGGAAATGAGAACCACCATGCATAACAACCAAGGTTGAAGCATAAGTGGCGCAGGTACGTCCCATCGGACCCTCCCACTACGAGTATGCGTATGCGTCTCTTTCACAATAAAAACAATAAACACGTTGCGCCTTACCATACTTCACGTATGAAAAACAATATGAAAGAATAATGCTCAACACGATTGACATATTGCGAACCTATTTGTAAATAAGTGCATAACTAACAAGGTAAAAATTGTGCTACACCTAGAAAATTGTAAAACGTTAAAAAGGGGTTATGAATACTCACGTTGAAGTTAAGCGAGTGACATAAGTCTAAGAATTTAAGCAAGCTAAACCAGACGGTGAGGAAGCATGAATCATCATAATACATTCATATATCTAAGATCTAGTCTTTGATATTAGTTAATTGGAACAATTAGGGCTAGTGTATGTTTGTGTGCGTTTTTTGAGATCAATTGGACAGAGCTTGGACATCAATTCGATAAACAATAATCAGATTCATTATTCATAACATAATTTACAGCATATTTATAGTGATGAATCCATTCGCTAACAAGCCTAGCGAATGGACTGTCATTCGCTACGCCATTTGCTAACATACTAGCGAATGACCTTCTACAAAAGATAACTCATATGCTGGATAGTCTAGCATATGGACTTATATACCCAAAACCCCATTCACTAAACAACCTTAGCGAATTGGCAACCATAAGCTACAACTTTAGTCCCTACACCAATTACTTGTATAAAAAAGACCGAGACAAAAAATCATGTATCAAAAAACTTCCCATCGTCTCGCGCTTTGTCTTTTATCTCTTTAAGAACCGCTTGGCCTTCTAGTCAGCTCGACAATTGATTCCAAAGCCGAAACAAGTTATAACAACCCTCTAAAGCTACATCTCGAGGCCATTATCTATACTATATGCCCACCTTATCTTGTTCTTGAATAACACGCGAATATCAGCTTCAGACAGGTTCACAAGCCACATCAGATAAAAAAACTCTAAAAACTTTAGATTATCCTATGCATCTAGTATAATCATAGCCTCACCAATCTTATCATCATAATACCAAATGTTAAAGTCCTTATGAAAGATTTATAGCATCACTTCAAAGGTATCGTCTTCATAGTACGAGGCAGCTTGAATTTCAACACTAGCTTTCTCCATATGGTTCTCGGATCAATCTCATCGATTCTTTGTCTTTTAGGACCTGTGGCTAGAAAAAGTTAAACCTGTGGTTGACTTCATATACTTAGTGTCTATGAAACCACCTTAGCAGGTCTACATTACCATGGTTTATAAATGGGTGGCTAGCTAAGGTATAAACATCCTATCAACGCATGGAGAGAATGTCAGTGAATTTTTCAAAATACTGTATACCATTCTCCCATTTGACGATACCAACTTTCAACTCTGGCTCATACATTTAGGAGATAATATCTCCCTTTACCGTGTTCACATTTAAAACTTCTTCATCTGATTCTCTGATAGATTAGCCTTAGACTGGAGATAATATTGTTGCTGACATGTCTAACTGTTTCTAGCCATTTGTTAAGCTTTTTAACATTGTAGTTGATCATATTAGACAATCCTCTTGGCTCCGGCTCGGGCACATCTGACTCTTTTTTCTTTCCCAACTTCTCTTTCACAATCCTTTCTTCGGCCTGTACAAAGTGTTCAATAGTGAAAATGGAATCCCCTCATCAGTGTTGCTCTTCTTGTATACATTGGGGTATTCCTCGACCATTACGTCTTCTACCTCTATATCATCATAGTAAGTGTTACCAGATGGAACATTCTGATCAACACCAACATCCACTTCATCCTCCACATATTTTATCCTCTCTCTTCTCCAATTCATCCACATCCTTTTTGTTCATGCCAAATAACAAACTGATTTGTTCCTTAGATAGACAAAGTTCAACAAACTCGCCTTCTTCTACTTCATATGCATTAACCTGACTCTACACTAACCCTGTCTCTTCAATAAACAAGATTGTCCTCATTTAAGCATGCTAACATGTTGTGCTTTAGTCGAACTCTTGAACTCTACCAACTCCTTCCCACTTAACTCCCCTTGAGCAGGTGAAGGACCAGGTGTGGAGGCAACTGGTTGCTTATAAAACTGACCAGCTTCGAGATCATCGTCATGATCTTTACTTTCTGCTCAATATCTTAGTGGACCAATTCTATTACATAAGTTGATTACTAACGTTTGCCTCACATTATGACATAAGTAAGTAGTTCTTATTGTATCGTCCAAAACCTCGCTAATTAATCTTTACGGTGTTTACTCTATCAATTAGATACTTTACTCATAGACTAAAATAGCTAGGCATATATATTTCTCATATTTCAACTTCTATGAAGTTTATTTCTTTTCTACAGCTAATAAAAATCATTGTTTTAGACGATGCTTATGTAGAAAGGCCTATTTTCTAATATTTACTAGCGAATTTGATCTTTCTTTACTTTTTTTCTTTGTATAGTTGAGATAGTCGTACGTAATGACAGATCACGACCATATTATTAAAAGCTTGTGGTAAGAATGGGTTTTGTTTGAGCGCTTGAAAATAATATTCCAAAGCTTTTATGTGTTCTCCGTCACTTGTGTGGATAAGTCCTGTATTATAGAGTATATAACTTCGGTCTTAGGGAACAATTTCTAGTCGCATAGCTTCATAACAATTCTGTAAAACTTCTGCATGATTTCCTTCGGATTGGGCTGACATCCGTTATGACCATCATTCAATTTAAAGAATCTCTGTTACGGAATCGTACATGATATTTTTATTTCATACGGCTCCTCCCTTATGCGCATAATAATAAAATAAAGAATATGAAAAACTTCTCATTATGAACTGAGTAGGGCTAGTGTTTTTACAAGAAATCTCTAGCCAACCTTCCTGCAAGAGATCTTTTCTTAACACCAGATGTATTGGTACTAGAGAGAAATGATAACTCCAAAAATTTCTTGGTTCTCAACGCTTCCCCATTTCCATAAATAGGTTACTTCGACAGCCTTTGATGGTTATACGTATATCCAAAATACAAACGAGATGGAGTTTGCTATCCCATCCGTTCTTTTAGTCCCAGGCCCACTAAAGAAAGGGATAATATAACTTCTTTCGGGTTCATATTCTTTGCATTGGAGTTGTAAGATTAGATCCCCTTGTTCCTTTATTCCCCCCCCCCCCCCCCCGCCCCATAGTAAGAAGCTACCAGAGCTCTTAACTCAACATTTTCTTTATGTAAGATCTATATGCCCTTAATAACTTTGACTTGATCTGCTTACACCTCATCTTGATACATACGATCAACATTTATTTGATTGGGTTGAAGATGCAGCAAATTGAGTAGATAGAACATTTGTTATTGAATGGGCATATTGGCAAAGCTGGTAGGAAGCGCTCTTTGAGGTCTGTTAAAGTTTAAAATAGGATTGAGAATACCAATGGTTCCATGTAACGTCCGTTAATTTCGGTTCCAAGAGTAAAACTTGTAAAGTATGTATTATTCTCGGGATTTAACCGACGTTTCTCGGGAGCCTTTACGTCATCCCGGTACGTTAAAATTTTGTAACTTTCCATCCAAGTTGCTACACACTTCATACTGGAAGGACTAGAGTGTAATTTATTTTATATCATAATATTAAAAAAAGAAAAAACCCTAACCCTAACTCTATGCACGGCCGATCGCAGCTAAGACCCCCCCCCTGCTCGTTTTTCTTCTGCCCAGCCAAGTTTCAGCCGTGAAAACTTCAATTCAAGGTCGGTTTTATGATTCCCCATGTCTTTTACACCTTAATTGATCATATTAACGCGCTTATTAGTCGTTAAGGTTGAGTTTTGATGATAACAGTTTGCTGACAGATTCGTATACATTTATTGTAGGGTCTGTAACGCGATGATAATCCATTTTTTTAATCGATTCTTGATTCCATGATGTTCTATTGTGAGTCTAGTTTCCAGAAAGGTATAATACGTAATTTTTGGACGAGATTTGAATGGCTTTTATGAATTTATAAAATCAAGTGTCAAAGCTGATGCGGGATGACGGATTCTGGTCTGTCTTCCCGACGTCATAACCTTTTTTTGACAGGTCCAAATTAGTTGGTTCCACTTCTGGAAGTTAGTATTTTGAGTTAGGAACCAAAGCCAATTTGAATCGTTTAATTTGGTTGGGTAATGAATTTTATAAAAATAAAACCATTTTGTTGCGCACTGAAATAGCTGCACGTACCTTGCTGTGTTGGAGGAATTTTTATAATTTTTGTGTCCAATAGAAAAATATAATAAATATATTTTTATAAACCTAAGACATTTATTAAAGTCTGGTAAAAATTTAATAATTTATTTCAAAGGTTATCCTATGTAATTAAATGCATCTTCGCATACTAAAATCTACACGTTTTACTCATTATTAATCGATAAGTTTGTTTTAGGCTTAACCGGTGGATTTGGTTAGTTGAAAGGTTTTAGGGGCTGAGGTAAAGTAATTGGGTTGGGCTTTGGGCCAAGTGTTGGGCCTTGGGCCAAGGTGTTAGGCCTTGGGCCAAGTGTTGAGCCTTGGGCCAACGTGTTGGGCCTTGGGCCAGGTGTTGGGCCTTGGGCCAAGTTGTTGGGCCTTGGGCCACGTGTTGGGACTTGGGCCAAAGTGTTGGGCTTGAATGGCCCATTAGGCAAGAGTGTTCTTACGGTCTAGTTTAGTAACACGTTGTGTATAATTTACAGGCCTTGCTTGTGATTGTGCACTTAGGGATTTCTTAGCTCGTTGCAGGTGTTCGATAGATTTCAGGTCAGTTCATGATGCCCCCTTTTAACTCTGGCTTGCTAGTATATGGTAGGCCTTGGGATGTTAAATATATATATATATATATATATATATATATATATATATATATATATATTATTGCTTGGCCTCTATTTGGCGATGTTGTAGTCGTTTCGACTACTGATGTTGCATATGCATACTTTGTGTTTGCATGCGTTGATGTTACGTGTTTGGGTTGTATGTTTGCTCGACCCTAATGTTACGTGTTTGGGTTATACGTTTGCTCGACCCTGATGTTATTACTTGGATGATATATATGTAGGTATATAATTATAAGGATGTTTATACATAATTATAAGGATGTTTATATTTAATTATAAGGAGATATATATATATATAAGGATGATTACTTACTGTTGATGATGGCCAAACTGTTTTATCCCGTTTATTTGGCCTAGCTGTTTTATCCCTTTTATTTTAAAACTCTTGGGATGACTATTATGATTATTATTATAGATGTTATTTATTAAAACTTGAACTCACTCAGGTCAAGCTGACTTTGTGTGCATGTTAGTGTGAGTTTCAGGTTAGGAGATGGATACATTACCGCTTGGACGTGCACGAATCTACTTGGACGGTGGAGAGCATACTTAGTCGGATGTTTCAATAATAATAAATGTTTTCTTTTTAACATTTATTTAAATATATTTAAATTGGTTTTGGGAACTTATTTTATTATTTATGTTTTCCGCTGAATTATACTCTGTGATGCTTATTTTAATGAAAAGAATTGTTTTTAAGTTTAATTATTTTTACGAGTGTTTTGAATGATTACCAACTGTGGGGTTCCCGGGGTTCGGGGCCTTACATTCCAACACAAACCATGGATGTTGTAGTTTATACTTGAACTATTTGAGGAATAGGAGCTGAAATTTGTTGGAGACTCGGTTGAGAAATAGAATTGAAACGTGGATATGTAGAAGCAGTTGTAACAAGAGCCACAACCGGAGTCTCAGGAGCACTAGAACAAACTTGTTCTTGCCTTTTTTGTCATGTGGGTGCAGGAGGAGTGACACCACGAGGCACAATAGGTTCAGAAATCTCACCAGTTACACCCCCAAGCTCCTCTTTTCCTTAGGCTCTTCAACAGCTGGAGCCTTACCCTTTACTTTTCTTTTCCGTGTTTCATCATCATCATCATCATCATCATCATCATCATCATCATCATCACACGACCGCCATTATCTTTTTCAGAATCTGAATCAAAATGAATCCAATGATCACTTGGTGGCGGTTGGTAATTCAGACTTATCAAAATGACCAATCAATTGAATCTATGTTGGCTTACTCACATCAGTCTTTCCTATATAAACCAGAATCATCTTCATCGTGTCTTCATTAATAGACTTTATAAAGATCACGCCATTCAGGTAGAGTGGGTCTTTTGGCAAATTCGGTAACAGGTTGTTTATTATCATACAGAGAAAACAAGGATACATAAGAAACTTCACTCGTTTGCTTGTACAACTCTCCTTCATGTGATAAAAGATCATCTTTGAAAAATTGAAAGGCTTGTTCAGCACACCAACGCCACCATTTCCGATTATAGCATAATTCTACACTTATCAAACCCAAAACGTCTAACACCAACATAATGAATCAGCACATGCATCAAATACTTGTATAGCTTACACACATTGGCATTGTTGTACTGTGAGTCATTCAAGTTCTCATCATATCTCAACCTTCTAAATAGCCCCTGATTTAACTCCTTTTCAAAACAGTGCACATAGTTGTAATTGTCTTTAAACGAAATTGTGCCTTGGATAACCTGAGGAGTAATAATGACTACTTGATTGTGGACTGTTGCGGCTAGATGATTCTGAGTAGACACGTAACGAACAGTCTCCCAAAATTGTCGGATAATACTATAATAAGCTAGAAGATTTGTGACATTTGAGACAATATCAAGTACACCTTAGTATTTACATATCGAATAAACGATTAACCATTTAATGCGTAATGAACAAACGAATAACCAAACGAGCCTGGTTATGACCCGATATCCCGGGGGGCATATATAAGTGATTTGTGTATATTATAAGCTAATAGCAAATCAGTTATACGAAATGATACTCGTTTAACTACCCATTATGACTTTAAACGCAAAAGCTAGTTCCAAAACAAGCATTGTATCATCCGTTATGCTGAAAAAGACTTACAAAACACTTACTTAAGATGTTTTAAACGATCTGTGAAATTATTTTGGATTTTTACAACCAACTGGTATGTTTTTCTAAATTTACAAAAATTTGGCCGGAAAACACTCATTTTTGCGTTGTTTGTCTCACCCGATATATTTTTCTTGCCAAAAACCAAACCTGAAATAAATTTGGACTTGGTATTTCACGTACATTAGGCAAAACGAGGCGATATAGACCAAAGTGAGGCCCAGGGGGACCCCTCTAGTTCCGGCCGCCATTTAGGACCACTCCCCTTTGATCTTTGTTTATATTTAAGCAACTTACTACATATTTTCTCATTTAGTTCCATCAAAATCTGGACACATAACTTCTGCTCTCTTGTAACACGCGTTAATTTCCGATTTAAAGATTTAAAGCATGTAGAGTATGTATATTTCTCGGGAGTTATTTGGCATCTTTCGTTGACCCGACCATCTTCCCGGTACGTTAAGTTATCTAATATTTCCTTTCAAGTTGCCTAATCTTTCAAATTTGAGGGGCTTGGATGAATTATTTTTATATTATAACAATAAACAAAAAAAAAAACCCTAACCCCTATACCCTATTTCTATCGGCAGCCTCTCAGCCCCCCCCCCCTGCGATTTTTCTTTTTCCGGCCAATTCGTGAGCGTAAAACATCAATTAAAGGTTAGTACTACGATTCCCCAAGTCTTTTACACGATAATTGATCGTTATAACACGCGTATTGATCGATTAATGGCTTGTTGTAGGCTAACCGGGTGGCTGTCCAATTGAGCTTTTCTGAGACTTTTTTGAGTGAGGTTTTTGCACCAAAATCCTCCTAGGTATGTGTAGTATATCATACTTAAAAACCGTATTCATTGGGGTTCGTTAGATTGGTCAACTAGTTATCGTTTGAAAGATTGTGTTCGGTTGACTAGAATTGTAGTTTGGTGCGTTTAACGCGAGGGTTGAAGTGATTAACGACCAATTCAGCTCGGGGACACTTGTTTTGATGTACGGGCTGTTGAAAAATTATTTTTATAAGTTATGGGGCTGAATTGGTTGTCGGTTACTCCAACGGGTCGGTACAACGCGCAATTTCGTTTATTGAGTAGTTGGTGCGTTGTACTTGCGAATTACCAACCCATTTGACTCGTGTAGCGTCGTGTGGACTTGTTGGCTGTGATTTTATCATGTTGGGTCCACACGGGGCTGATTTGGATGTTAATGGCCTAATCGACTCTTAAACGCGCGTATTGACATCACCTAGTGCTTCCAGGGGTAATTTGGGAATTCTTTATTCCCAGGAGTATCTAAGGATCGTTTTGGTGAATGTGAGTCCTCGGGGGCTGTTTTGATTTAGTTTAGGCTTTAGGTGACCCGAGCCCGGTTAGAACGACTCGTAGGATAAGCGAGTCATCTTGATGTCATTAGTATTGATTGAATGTAAACCGGCAGGTGTTTGAGTTTTGGGATTACTTAGGGATTCTCTAGCTCATGGTGAATCCGTGTCTCGTGTCAGGTGAGTTCATGATGCCCCTTTTTAACTCTTTTTAAGTTTTGGGCTAGCATGCACACCTAAGTGATTTTACTTGATGAAACATTTAAACTATTTTATATAGGCTTGCTAGTATATGGTAGGCCTTGGGATGTTATAGGATGTATATATATATATTATTGTATGGCCTGTATTTGGCGATGTTGTAGTCGTATCGACTACGGATCTTACGTATGCCTACTTTGTGTTTGCATACGTTGATGAAATGTTACATGTTTGGGTTGTACGTTTGCTCGACCCTGATGTTATTATATATATATATATATATATATTTTTATATATCTAGGGATGGACTATAAGGATGTTTATATATATGTATGTATATATACATATAAGAATGATTATTTATCAATGATGATGGTTTAACTGATGTAACCCTTTTACTTTTAAACTTTGTGAATGGCTACCGTGATTATTACTTATTGATGTTACTTATTTAAAACTTAAACTCACTCAGCTCAAGCTGACTTTGTGTGCATGTTAGTGTGAGTTTCAGGTTAGGAAGAGGATGCCTTATCGCTTGGACGTGCACGAAGCTACTTGGACGGTGAAGGGCATACATGGATGGAAGATTTTATTACTGAATATTTTATTTTAAAAAGTTTTATAAAATATAAGTAAATTGGTTTTGGGCAATATTCCCGGGATTTTGGGAACTTATTTTATTATTTATGTTTTCCGCTGAATTATACTCTGAATTGGTTATTTTAATGAAATGAATTATTTTTGAGTTTAAATATTTTTACAAGTATTTTGCATGAATACCAACTGTAGGGTTCCCAGGGTTCGAGGCCTTCCATCTCTCTCAAACATCAAAACCCTAGAGGTAAGTAGCTATTTTTTATCCTTAGAGCTTAGTTTAAACATGATTTTTGCATAAATGTTTAACTTTGATTATCAAAAATGACTCCTAACCATGTAAATAACCTTTAAAATAATTCAAAAACATATTTTGATCCTAAACATGGTTAGAAATCTGAGTGAAACTCTTTTTTGGCAATAAACACAGATTACGATGTTTAAATCTCGTTTTTACGGCTTAAAAACTCGGTTTTAAACCCTAACCAAAACTCTTTGTTCCAAGGCTGGATTATTGATGATACATACTTAGTTTTGTGATATATGACCTTTAGTTACCCTAGTTACAAGGCCAAGAACCTGGACAAGCGAGTAAATGGTCGAAACAGTCGAAAACCGCAAATGTATTACCAAAACCCTTGTTTAGGGGCTGTTTAGGATTAGATTATGATGTGTTGTTATATTGTGAAGCTTTACAGGGACATTAGGGACCATATGAATGTGTCCCTGTCCAAATTTGGTAATTTTTCAATAATCCGATAATATTCGGCGAATTTATCACCGTTTGTTAGCGTTTATTAGGGGAAAATACTTAAACTGCTTAAAAAATTATGACATTTTCTAGAGGACTCAGGTAATGTACCAAATGATCGCATATAAAATTTGGGGTCATTTGGAGAACCCTAGCTATGGTTTCTGAATTCGCGTTTATTCAAGTTTTAACGGTCGTTTTTTGCTCAAAAAGGTAATTTGGAAAGATGTTAAGTTCTGGAAATTTTACAGGGTACTTTGGAAGTCATTTGGATCACTCAAAAAATTTATCAGATTTTTCGGAAATTGTTTGGTCTAAACGGACGATTTACCGGTTAAAAATAGCATATAAAATGAATTTTTATAAATTAATAAATCAGTAAATATTTGTAGAAATATTTTTATAAAAATATACATATATTAATTAGTAGGTGTATAAATTTTCGTAATCTAACGATAAAAAGATAATTAGTTGTGCTAATTTGAAAGTTAAACAAATATAATTCTGATAAAACCGACAGGTTTGTGATTAACGAACCTGTTGGAATATCAGATTATCAAGAGTGATCAAATATCATATTTTTTGGTTAAAAATTAAACCAAACATTTTGTGAGAAATCCAGACAATTTGGATGAATTGTGCGTGTTTTTCTCCAAATCTAACTGAATAAAAGGAAATGAACCCTGTTGCGAATCCAGAAATCTAAAATATGATTTTTCTTTATAAATTTAATCATTTTATCTACCTACACGTTTACTCGAGTTTATATGATCAAACCTGTTTTCTAAGCGCGTAAACGATCAACTTGGCTCAGCACGTGAAACAGTGAAACTAAGCCAAGTTCGATTTTAAACATTAGAAATTGAACAACGTCACAATCTAAGACTACAGACATGTTCTGGGCGTGACAGCTAGAACCAGACTAGACATGCAGCACAATTAAGTATGGAGATTATAATAATATTAAAATATTAATATTATTATAATACTGATTATAGGAACTGAGGGATAACAAGTGAAATGATCCACGAACTGATAATGTGCTGAGTACATATTATACACTGAGTTTCATGACCCCTCTTTCTAAACTGTTTTACGTACTTTTAGGGTGAAAAGCATGTTGTTTATACTTGTATATATGAAAAACATGTGATGATATGAATTATCTAAGTACTAACACATAGAAAGTCCCCAATAACACAATGATTAACTTTGAGCCAATGGCTTGTGAATAATACTATTGGTTTGACAAACCTAAATGGAATCGGCATGGATGTCGTGATAAAATTTACATCGTTTTCACATGTCCACAATCATACAAACACGCTATGTAGTGTTAGACATGGCTACATGGGGCATGTTGTGGACGGAAAGGGGCCACGGTGTAGATATTACATGGGAAATGGAGGTACGTAGCACAAACGAACAGTCAAGGTTTCACTGTAGCTTAGTTTAATTACATCACATACATACAATCATACATACATACATACATGAGTACATAAACGTTCTTACATATACAAACTATGATCGTTGCACGTAAATTGATTTGTTGAAACTCGTGAAAGTCACCAACTATTTATAGTTGGCCTGTTTTAACATGCTTTTCAGGTGTACCAAAATTGAAATTTGATTGATGATGTGCTACCCGTTTTGGACTATGGTTGATGCTAAGTAAATAGATGCAAGGCTATTAGTAAGAAGTAAACAGTCTAGCAAGCTATTAACTTTAACTCACCAAAAAGATTTTAAGTTCATTTTAAGAAAAATAAAATTTAAGTCACTTGACTTATCAAAAACATTTTATTCTTGTTTAAGAAAATATGAAAATTCTTCAAAAGATATTATCCCGCTTAGAGGGAGCTCCTGCTTAAAGGGAGTCGGATATTTTAAAATTTTAAAAATCTTAAGAAATTGATCTGACCGTTGGAAAATGATAACAAATTGTTTTTAATGATCCTAGCGAATGAAAAGAGTAAATCAAAAGCCAACTAGATCATCACTTGATGCGTAGATCGGCTTGACAAACGAGTAAGTGTCAGGTTATATGTCACATTTGTTATGAAAATCAAGAATGCCTTGGTAATCATTTATCGAACAAACGATTAACCGCTTATTGCGTAACAAACAAACGAATAACCGAACGGGTCTGGTTATGACCCAGAGATCCCGGGTGGCATCTATAAGTGATATGCGTTTAATATAAGCTAGTATACTGATATTATGGCCTTAGTATGATAGCAAACCAGTCAAACGAAAACATGCTCGTTTAACTACCCGCTATGAACTTAAATGCAAGAGAGGGTTCCGAAACAAGCATTGTATCATATGTTAAAGCCGAAAAAGACCTACAAAACATTTATTGGGAATGATTTAAGCGATCAGTGAAAACATTTTTGATTTTTACAAACAAATGGTATATTTTTCTAAATTTACAAAAAAATGGCCGAAAAATACTCGCTTTCTCACTGTTTGTCGTACCCGATATATTTTTTTTGTCAAAAACCGAACCCGAAATAAATTTGGACTCGGGATTTCACACTCGGGCACGCAAATGGAGGCTTGTAGGCCAAATGAGGCCCAAATGGGCCTTATTTAATTCCGGCCACAATAGAGGGGGGGGGCCACCCCTGGGATATTTTTGTTCTTAAGGTTTCTACCACTTTCTTTTGGCCAAAATATCTACACACAAGTCTTGCACAAGTTGTTCTTCAAGATCTTGATCAAAATACAAGAGGTAAATCATGTTTAAAGATTGATTTAAACAAGTTTTTAACATTAGAATTGAGTTTGATCAAGAAAAATTCTATCTATCAATGAGAAACACTTCAAAACTACGCAAAAGCAGAATTGATGTTAAACAAGTGTATGAATCTGAATTGATGAGTTTTTTTGGCCGTAAATACGGATTAGAGGGTTTCAACGACATTTTTACAATTCAAAAGTTCGGTTTAGAACCCTAACCGAAACCTTAACTTTCATGGCTGGTCTCTTGATGATACATGCTTGGTTTGTGATATAGGACCTGTACCTATCTTACATAGAATCGCAAGAACTCGGAAACTGGATTAAGAAAGCGAAAACGAACCAAAACCACAAATGTAATACCGATTTACTCGATTACGGGCTGTTTAGGGTTAGATTGTTATGCGCATATTGTTACATTGTAAACGTTTTCAGGGACATCAGGGACCATATGATTGAGTCCCTATCCAATTTGGTAATTTTTCGACCTTCCGAAAATATTTGGAGAAATTATTTCTAATTTGGGGTGTTTTTTTGGGAAAAATACTAAAATGCTTGAAAAATTATGAAATTTTGTGGGGAACTCATATTTGATATAATATGATCACAAATGAAATTTTGGGTCATTTGGAAAACCCTAGGTATGTTTTGTGGATTCGCACTTATTCGGGTTTTCGTAGTCGTTATTGGCTCGAAAAGGATAATTGGCAAGATTGTTAGTTTCTGGAAAATTTACAAGTTGTTTTGGGAAGTATTTTGATCAATCAGAAATTTTTTTGGATTTTTCGGAAATCGTTTGGTATAAACGGACGATTTTCGGGATAAATATAGCACATGAATTTTTATAAATTAATAAATCAATAAATAATTCTAGAAATATTTCTATTAAAATCTATATATTTTAATTGATAAGTGGCAAAAAAATTTCATAATTTAATAATTAACGGATAATTAATTATGTTATTTTGAAGATTAAACAAATTCAATTTTGATAAAAACCGACGAGTTAGAGATTAACGAACCTGTTGGAATATCAGAACATCGAGACTGATCAAAAACCATATTTTTGGGTTAATTAAGTAAAAATGAACTTTTTGTGAGAAATCCGGACAACTTTTTGTGAAAAATCCAAACTGAATAAACGGAAATGGGCCCCGTAACGAATCGAGACCCCTAAACTGTGATCTTTCTGTATAAATTAATCATTTTATCAAGCAACGCGTTTACCCAAGTTTAAATACTCAAAAATGTTTTTCAAACGCGTAAACGAACAACTTGGCCCAGCTGATTAAACAGGAAAAGTGAGCCAAGTTCGATTTTAAATATTAGATATCGAACAACATCACAATATAAGTCTATTGACATTTCTGGGCGTGGCCGCTATACCCAGACTAGATATACAGCCCAGTCTAATATGAAGATTACAATAATATTAAAATATTTATATTATTATACTATTGACTATAGGGACTAAGAGATAGCAAGGGAAACGAACCCCGAGCTGACAATGCCCTGAGTACTTACTAAGCCCACAGTTTCCCGACCCTTCTTTTCAAACTGTTTACAAACTTTTGGGGTGAAAAGCATGTTTATATACATTATCTAAGTGAAAACAATTCAGGATATGAACTATCTGAACGTTCATATACAAAAAGTCCCTACAAATATAATAATTGACTACGTGCTAATGAAAGGTGAATAGTATTGCTGATTGCTTATGTAAATGGAGATACTATGAATACCAAAACATAATGAAATTACACGTGACAACCTGTTCATACAAACACGCTTTGTAATGTTGAACACAACAGGTTGGGGAATAATGTGGTCTGTAATGGCCATGGGAATAACGCGGTCTGCAATAGCCATGGGGATAACGTGGTCTGTAATGGCCAAGGGGATAACGTGGTCTGTAACGGCCATGGGGATAACGTGGTCTGTAATGGCCATGAGGATAACGTGGTCTGTAACGGCCATGGGGATAACGCGGTCTGTAATGGCCATAGGGATAACGTGGTCTGTAACGGCCATGAGAACAACGTGGGAAATGGAGGCCGTGAGGTTATTGTGGGGGGAAGGGAGGGCCATAGTGATTGATGATACGTGGTACATACTATACGTGCGTATATATATATACATATATATATATATGAGCGGGATCTAGTGAAAACTCCTTTTAAAGAGAAAACTTAAAAACTCGTAAAAACTATTTTTAACTTTTTTTTAAAATTTTTTTTGATGTTTCTGTTTTTTCCATTATTCTTATATTTTGTTATAGGTTCCAAAAAAAATAAAAAAAAATAAAAATAAAAATAAAATACCTTGTCGGTGTAGTGCACATGTGTAATGGTGTGCATTGCATGTATGCAAAAGTGTTTGTATTGCATAGTATACAACACTATTGCACATACTTGATACACACTATTGTATATATGCAATATAAGACTAATACGCACATGATTACACATTAGTACGTATGTGTAATACAACATTAACGCACATGTGCACTACATCGAATTTTATTTTATTATTATTTTTTTTCATATAATACAATACTACTACATATATACAATACACAAATATTGAATATATACAACTAAACACTATTGAACTTAAAAATACATAGTAATACAACGATTTCGCACAGTAATACGTATGTGCATTACATCGGTTTTTTTTTTTATTTTTTTTATTTTTTTTGAGTGAAGGGGTCGAAAATATAAGAATAATGGCAAAAACGGAAATTTGAAAATATTTTTTTATATTTAATTAAAAATAATTCTTTAGGAGTTTTTAAGTTTTCTCCCTAAAGATTAGCTTTCTCTTGATCCTCTCTCTATAAATATATATATATACATATACATACATACTATCTGGATAGGTGTAGGGAATACTATAGCATAGGAAATACAAGCTATATATATTTATATATAAACACACACACATTGTGCAATGATTGCTTTTATGTGGAACCGTTGTGGGCGGAAGGGGGGCCACAGTGGTTGATTTTCGTGGAAAATTAAGTCACGTAGTACGAACAAACAGTCATGATTCTATAGTAATTTCAAACTTATATCATAAACTTACATGCATACATATATACATATAAAGATACAGATATATCTATATACAAACGTAAATACATTTTTACATAAGCGCGTACATACAAATTATAACTGTGTGGTATGCAGAACTGATTTCGTTAAAACTTATGAAAGTCACCAACTATTCATAGTTAACTGTTTTTAACATGCTTTTTATGTAATCCGAAAAGTGAAGTAGATTGAATATGTGCAACGTGTTTGGATTGTGATCGAGGCCGTGTAAACTGATTCGAGTTAGAAATGAAGTAGTTGAAGACTAGTATTAATTGTATCACCTAGTTTGTAAAAGATGTTAGAACAATGTAATATATTGTATATTAGTTAGTAATGTTTCTTTATAAACAATGTATTTGATACCAGGTGTGTCTGTTACATTACCGCTTTACACTTCCGCAAATCGCTTAACGGGGTGTGACAGAAGTTGGTATCAAAGTCATTGGTTATAAAG
The DNA here is from genome assembly GCF_021521415.1 of Bidens hawaiensis. Classification (NCBI taxonomy): domain Eukaryota; kingdom Viridiplantae; phylum Streptophyta; class Magnoliopsida; order Asterales; family Asteraceae; genus Bidens; species Bidens hawaiensis. The sequence goes on from NW_027496145.1 coordinate 62,265, forward strand.
GATTAGGTTACCCTTAGGATACCTATAATATAACCGTATGCCCGATTATATCTGGGAAACTTAATAATAAGTAATGATATGTACTGATGGATGTCGGGATGATGTCGTAAGGCAAGTGAGCTATTATGGTCCGGAACGTAATAACCGACTTGTTTGCACAAGGGAATTCGGGGAGAAGTCGCGGAACATAGCGATAGGTAAAAATGACAACATACGTGTATAAAGATGAAGATGATGTGGAATATATATGTAACGTGCATACGTGCTTATCTGAAACAAGGTGTACGGATACGTGTACGTACAGTACTGCCGATAATATTAAATTTTATCGTAACAAATATTATATTCGTTTATAATCAATATTAATTCTTATTATAATTAAAATTTTAATTTACTAAAAACTAATACTATCTTTTATTATAATTAATATTATACCTGGTCATAACAATTAAAATAATTTATTTTTGCTCTAATTAATAATATCCTATACTTTGATCAGAGCTATCGGAAAATGTTACTTTATGACTAACTGTTGCACCAAAAGATATCGAGATTGGGTAGCTTTATGACAGATGAAGAATCAATGTTGCCTGTAAATGAGAGTATTAGAATGCTTTAAGAGTTCAAACTGAATCTTGTGATTTAATGGAACTATAAATGGGGTTAATATTCAAGGCCCAGGAAAGAACAGTGGGAGGTGTGACTTGCATATAATCATTTCAAGAGGATATAACACTTCTCAGATTGGGTCTCACCCTTATCTTATATGCTCGTTTCTTTGACATTAAACTAAATTGTTTCCAGCCGTCTTTCCAATTCTATTGCTCGAAAACAAACACTATTCCTAGGAAAATACCTAGTGATGAGCCTGAATTATCGAATTATAATATGATAACTACGTCATTGAGTCTCTAATGTTATAACAGACCGTACTACTAGTACATATAATGTACTAACTATATTTCTATAAGAAATACTAATAATAATAATAATTCCCTTTACATATCGCCAGTGCAACCGACCCGAATGAACCTCCCTAACTAGCAAACTCTTCAAACCATTTGTGTACGAGAACCTCCAACCTTTCCTATACTTTGCTATTCCAATGGGTTATGATAGAAGAGAAACCCTATGCTACTAGATGTTGGCGTGCCCTGACTGGTATGGGACATACATACCCCCAACTAGTAAATTACCACTTTTAGAAAACCTGGCATGCTTATGGATACTGAATGACCGGGGTGAAAGAATATATTCTATAGTTATATTTGACAACATCTAGAGGTCAAGTGGAATATACACGTGCATTCCCATTATAACGCACTAATTAAACTCATAACGGACAGATGTTTACTTACGAGAGAGGCCGAACAAAAACAATTGTCCAATGATGGGACCGTACCGGAATAATTGTCGTACAAGTTGTGAACCGTTCATAATTGTTATAATGTATTCTTGGATAGATAAGGATAGTACGGTATTGTTGTGTATAGCTTCCGATACTCCATACAAGCATCTGGTGGTGTGCTATGCTGATACGGAGGACGATTGGATATTTCATTATATACATTGACCCTTACTGGGTTAAAATTACTTGTCACTAGGTGACAACTTTCGATATATATATATACAAACAACAGCCTTTGTTAGGCTAAATCTCTATGCTATCCTTAGTATATGGACTCGGGTCAGATCCGTGTGACCCATATGTTTTATTTGAAATACCTAATTACTTGTTAATGTGATTCCTTTTGTCGATAGTTGTATAAGTGAATTGTTGTTAATTGTGGTATAATTGGCTATTGTCATAGAATGGTCCCGAAGAAGGCAAACACATTGTCTGAGGCAGATGTAACCGAGATGATTGCTCGGCAACTACAGACAGTACTTCCAGCAATAGCAGCACAATTCGTTGCCGGTATTAATACAGCTATGAATACAAATTAAATGCCGAATACTAATGTGGTCTTGAAAACTAAGCCCCCGACAAATACTAATACAACTAAAAATGCTCCCCCGATAAATACTAACACGATCACAACTAATACCTCCCCATTGAATACTAATGCTACTCTCAATAATGATAACCCCCCACCGAACATAAGCAATGGTCGTAACAACCCAAATCCCCCACAACACGGATATCCACTTAAGAACTTCATGTTATGTAAACCTATAGAATTTAGTGGAACTAAAGGACCGAATGGACTGTTAAGGTGGATCGAAAAGACTGAATCGATTATTAATATCACTAACTGTCCACCAGATTGTATTGTCAAATACGCTACTTCCACATTTGTGGACCACACCTTAATGTGGTGGAATACGTTTATACAAATTCGGGGACAAGAGGTAATCAACCGTATGTCTTTGGCAGAACTTAAAGATCATATGATAGAACACTTTTGTCCAATAAATGAAATTCAGAAATTAGAATAAGAACTTTGAAATTTGGAAATGAAAGGTGCAGATCATTTGGGGTACACACACCGCTTTAACGAACTGGCCCGTTTAGTTCCATGGTTAGTTACCCCAGAATCTAAATGTATTGAACGCTACGTTTGGGGTTTTGCCCCTGAAGTCAAGAGTCTGGTTAATTCAACTAGTCCCATAACTTTCAAAAATGTCGTGTTGCAAACCGACATTGTAACTTCTAATTTTGTTAGAAGTAGTGCGCTGAGAATACCTGGAGAATCGTCTGGTACAAAATGAACCAATCATGAGGCGAAGGTACAAGGAAGACAACAAAATAAATATGCACACACCATGATACAAAATTATGCCATCACTAGTTCTGATGTGAGACAAGAAGTATAAAGGGCTTTTGCCAAAGTGTGGGGAATGTTGTTATCATCATGTAGGTGAATATCGAACAAAAGAGTGTTATAGATGTGGGAAGGTTGGACATTATGCCCGTGACTGTAAAACCCTTATAAACAATACAAGCGGGCCATCTCAAATGCCACAACTGCACCAACCGCAACTACCTCGGCCACAACCAATTCGCTTACGATCGATACAATTAACTCAACCTATGATAAATCATCCTACTTGCTATGAGTGTGGTAGTACAAAACACTTCAAAAGAAACTGCCCTAAGTTAAATGAAGAACAAGTATGGACGTTTAACCAGACTAGAGGTCGCTTTTGAGATTAACTCGAGTGGAGCACGACCAGATCCAAATGTGATAGTAGGTACATTTACAATTTCTAACTGGTACGCTTCAACTTAAATAACACCGGTACCAATAAAAGTTTCATTCTGTTAACTTTCTACCCTTAGAAAATTATACAGATTAGTAAATTAATAAACCCTTATGCTATAGAACCCTCTAACAGTAAATATATAATGGTTAACCAAATAAATCGAAACTATTCCTTCATGCTAAACAACCAACCATTATCCTATATATAAAAGGAAATGGACGGTGGGAACTGTAGCCAATCTACATTAACAAGTGGTACTTCGGTAATTTCACATTATTGTAATAGTAAGTTCTCAATTTATCAATTACATAAAAATTAAAAAATATGTAAATACTCATTACTCTTTAGCCCCACTCCTAGCCATCTGTCCCCTAGACCCCTAGCCCCTCCCAAATAATAGAAACCAGTGTACAAAATTTTGTAATTTTAGTCCCTTAACTTTTAAGTTTTTTTAAATTAGCCCCCTCAAAGTTATAAACTATTTTAGTTTGATCCTCAAACTTTCTCTTTTGCTAAGCTTTGTTTACTTTGTAATTTTTCTCCCTAAAATATTCATGGTTTTAATATGTTCTTTAATTTGTTATTATATGTACATATTTATATTTAAGTTACTGATCTTTTTTAATGATCATCATACGAAGTTTTTAGATTTTTTATTATGCCGTTACGACATGTTTTTAATGGCCACCATACGAAGTTTTTTATATTCTTAGTATGCCGTTACGACATGTTCATTTTATCAATGACGTGTTGTAAAGAACGAAGGTGCATTTGCAATAAAGAAATAAGTTTCATTGAAAACGAAATTGTATTTGCAATAGAATATATTTTTTGTATTGCAAGCTATATAATAAGTGTAGTACCACATCGATACCGTAATGAGCCGAATCAATACCAACCAGGGTTTTTTATATTTAGATATATTTTTATCATTTTTGTATTGAAGTGATAGTTGTTATGATGTGTTTGCGTATTAGCATTTAAAAACTCGAGCATGTTACTGAGTTCCTCGCGCAGCTCGCAAAAGGAACTTAATAGTTACTTGAAATAAACATGGACTAGTTACTTGAAATCGAAAGAAATGAAAATCGTATGTAAGGACAGGACTGTCAGAATACCTCTTCCAAATAACGAAATGATCGAAGTACAGAGAGAAAACCCTGGAACCAAAATGCCTTTCACATCCTATCTTAAAGTAGATTTTAAAACAATTACATCAAGGAATTCATGTAGACCCCAGCGGGATGCACACTTTTCCAGTATTACCTAAATATTCATCCCCTTAACTCAAAAAGACCGAGATTACGAATGGAAATGAAACAAAGTAATAATATATACCCCTCCCCCCAGTGACTAATAGGACAATGAGAAGGTTTACAATGTCTGTGACCAGAAATATGGAACGATTGCTTTTGTACCCAAGATCGGGGGGTGGGCATTACTTGTATACTACTAACTGTGCAAGCTGAATGAACCATAAAAACCTACGATCTATAAGTAATCAAAAGAAGTTAAATATGAGGTAATGGAGATGGGTGGAGTTGTTAAACAATTATGACGGTGAAAACCGAAGAAATGCCTTACTACAATAACTGAAATTTGAACTTCAAGCATTTATAGCCTCAATGACCGGGTTATGAACAAGGAAAAGTCAGTCCAGATGCTCTATTAAGACCGAGTACTAGTGTAAGGTATAATGATATAAAGGAAAATTATGGATGAACTGGTAGGAGAAAGATCATATGTTATAAATATGTACACTATATTAAGTTAAGGTGGAAAAATCAAAAACCTTCGGGAACGTTATAGAAGCTTGAAATACCCCAATGGAGGGGGAAACAAATTACAATGGACCTCTTAACACACGTTCCTAAAACATTCTGAGAAAGCAATGCAATCTAGTTGATACTTCACTGACTGACCCAAACCGCATAATTCCTTTTGATCTGTAACAACTACATAACTATATATTAACAAAATCGTATCTTGACATAATGAGCTTATTTTAACTATTTAAGGTCGAGAAAGCTATTTCACCTTTTATCTTTGGTGAGTTGTGTATGAAATTTAGAGCCCAGATAGACTTGAGCGCAGTCTGCCGTCCTCAAACAAACAATCAAACCAAATTAACTATTCAAGCATTAGAGGAAAGTGGAAACGGTACCTCCTACCAGTGTAATCCTTGTACACTGACAGTTATCGTAATATTATACAAGCGGTTATATACTGCATTATGCGAGCAAGAATATAAATCGCCACCTAATTAAATTGAAAAATTGGCAACACCCAAAATACAAAATCCGAATCAATTTCGGGAACCATAGATAAAGCTCGTAATATTAATAACAAACTGAAAGCTGCTTAAGGCTAACAAGAGGCCTATATTGATATACGCGAAGAGTTATCAATTATTGAAAATTGTTAGTTAAGTTGATGAGATCGATGAGTTGATTCTAAAATACAAAGAACCATACAAAATTGCCTCGAAAGGTTAACCCTGTAGCATACTAACCAAAACTAATTCACTCACGATATCTCCTATATATCTAGTCTAAACAAGTGCCTTACTGATGAGGAGGAATTAGTACAACTTGAAAACTTGCACACAGCTAAACTTTGTAAGGCAACTCATGAAAATATTGAACGGGGAAAATTAAACAGTTACGACAGAATAAAATTTTATTGAATAAAGTTCGGTGGAATCCACAACGGGAAACTAAATAAATTTGGGGACAAAAGAACGAATTCCGAAACCAATACTTATAACTGTTATTGCGTAACGAACAAACGAATAACCGAACGGGTCTGGTTATAACACAGAGATCTAGGGAGGCCATCTATAAGTGATATGCGTTTAATATAAGCCAGTATACTGATATTATGGCCTTAGTATGATAGCAAACCAGTTAAACGAAAACATGCTTGTTTAACTACCCGCTTTGAACTTAAACGCGAGAGATAGTTCAGAAACAGGCATTGTATCATCCGTAAAGCAGAAAAAGACCTATAAAACATTTATTGGGAATGCTTTAAGCAATCCGTGAAAATATTTTCGATTTTTACAAAACAAAATGGTATATTTTTCTAAATTTACACAAAAATGGCCGAAAAACACTCGTTTTCGCGCAGTTTGTCATACCCGATATATTTTTCGCACCATAAAAAGAACTTGAATTAAATTTGAACTCAGGATTTCACACTCAGGCACGCAAATCTAGGCTTGTGGGCCAAATGAGGCCCAAATGGGCCTTAAATAATTCCACTGCAATAGAGGGGGGCACCCCTTGGATATTTTTGTTCTTAAGGTTTCTACCACTTTCTTTTGGCCAAAATATCTACACACAAGTCTTGCACAAGCTGTTCTTCAAGGTCTTGATCAAAAACAAGAGGTAAATCATGTTTTAAGATTGATTTAAACAAGTTTTTAACATTAGAATTGAGTTTGATCAAGAAAAATTTTATCTTTCATTGAAAAACACTTCAAAATGATGCAAAAATAGATATTGATGTTAAACAAGTGTATGAATCTGAATTGATAAGTTTTTGGGCATAAACACGGATTATAGTGTTTAAACGACGTTTTTACGGTTCAAAAGTTCGGCTTAGAACCCTAACTGAAACCTTAACTTTCATGGACGGTCTCTTGATGATACATGCTTGGTTTGTGATATAGGACCTGTACCTAGCTTACATAGAAGCACAAGAACCCGGAAACTTGATTAAGAAAGCGAAAATGAACCAAAACCGCGAAGGTAATACCGATTGACTCGATTACGGGATGTTTAGGGTTAGATTGTGATGCACATATTGTTAGCTTGTAAACCTTTGCTGGGATATCAGGGACCATATGATTAAGTCCCCTTCTAAATTTGGTAATTTTTCAACCATCCGAGAATATTTGGTGAATTTATTTCCGATTTGGAGTATTTATTTGGGAAAAATACTTAAAATGCTTGAAAAAATTTGAAATTTTGTGGAGAACTCAGATTTGGTATAATAGGATCACATATGAAATTTGGGGTCATTTGAATAACCCTAGGTATGCTTTGTGGATTCGCTCTTATTCGGGTTTTCGTAGTCGTTTTTATGGCTCGAAAAGGATAATTGGAAAGATTGTTAGCTTCTGGAAAACTTACAGGTTGTTTTGGTAAATATTTTATCACTCAGTAATTTTGTTGGATTTTTCAAAAATCCTTTGATATAAACGGACGATTTCCGGGCTAAATATAGCACATAAAATGAATTTTTATAAATTAATAAATCAGTAAATAATTCCAGAACTATTACTATAAAAATATACATATTTTAATTGATAAGTGGCAAAAAAATTTCATAATTTAATAATTAACGGATAATTAATTATGTTAATTTGAAGATTAAACAAATTCAATTTTGATAAAAACCGACGAGTTCGTGATTAACGAACCTGTTGGAATATCAGAACATCGAGAGTGATCAAAAACCATATTTTTGGGTTAATTAAGTAAACGAACTTTTTGTGAGAAATCCGAACAATATGGATAGATTGTGCGCATTTTTCTCCAAACCAAACTGAATAAACGGAAATGGGCCCCGTAGCGAATCCAGAACACTAAACTGTGATCTTTCTTTATAACTTAATCGTTTTATCAACCAACGCGTTTACCCAAGTTTACATACTCAAAAATGTTTTCCAAACGCGTAAACGAACAACTTGGCCCAGCTGGTGAGACGGGGTGTAGGTTCCCTGGACGGATCACACGAGATATCCCGATATACACAGGTGCGGAATCCCTGTGTAGATCGTTACGGACGTAGAACACAAGCTCACAAACACACGAACACGATACGAACAAACTCACGTTATATTAATAACTCAAACCGTGATACTTACAGACTCTCGACCTCACGTCACTTGACTCACTGAATTACACGTAAATTAACCAACTCGATCAACTCTAAACAGTAAACCGTAGCCTATATAAATACACGACAACTTCGCCTCAGGCGAAGTTGTCCATAACTTCGCTCGTTCAACAAGTTCGCCTAGGCGAACTTGTCAACAACTTCGCTTGGTTAACAAGTTCGCCTAAGCGAACTTGTCAACAACTTCGCTTTAACAAACAAATACATAAACAATATTACAGACTCGATTACAGACATTAGACATATGAACTACTGACATCTATGCGCCAACACGGGGAAACTGAACCAACTTCGATTTTAAATATTAGATATCGAACAACATCACAATCTAAGCCTACTGACAGACATTTTCTGGACGTGACAGCTATACCCAGACTAGATACACAGCCCAGTCTAATATGAAGATTATAATAATATTAAAATATTAATATTATTATAATATTGACTATAGAGATTAAGAGATAGAAAAGGAAACGAACCCCGAGCTGACATTGCCCTGAGTAGCTACTAAACCGTGAGTTTCATGACCCCTCTTTTCAAACTGTTTACAAACTATTGGGGTGAAAAGTATGTTTATATATATTATCTATCTTAAAACGATTCAGGATATGAACTATCTGAACTTTCATATACGAAAAGTCTCTAAAAATATAATAATTGACTACGTGCTAATGAAAGGTGAATAGTATTGCTGATTGCTTAAGTAAATGGAGATACTACGAATACCAAAACATAATAAATTACACGTGACAACCTATTCATACAAACACGCTATGTAATGTTAAACACAACAGGTTGGGGAATAACGTGGCCTGTAATGGCCACGGGAATAACGTGGTCTAAAATGGCCAAGGGAATAACGTGGTCTGTAATGGCCATGGGGTCATGGTATGTCACGGTCATGGGGATAACGTGGTCTGTAATGGCCATGGGGATAACGTGGTCTGTGACAGCCATGAGAACAACGTGGGCAGTGGAGGCCGCGAGGTTATTGTGGGCGGAAGGGGGGCCACCGTGATTGATGATACGTGGTAAATACTATATGTGTATATATGCATATATATATACACACACTATGTGTATAGGCGTAGGGAATACTATAGCATAGGAAATACTAGCTGTATATATATTTAAATATATATGTATATATATACACACACACACAAACTATGCAATGATTTCTTTTATGTGAAACCGTTATGGGCGGAAGGGGAGCCATAGTGGTTGATTTTCGTGGATAATAAAGGCACGTAGTACGAACAAACGGTCATGATTCTATAGTAATTTCAAACTTATATCATAAACTTACACACATACATATGTACATATAAAGATACAGATGTATCTATATACAAACGTAAATAAATTTTTACATATGTGCGTACATACAAATTATAAGTGTGTGGTACGCAGAACTGATTTCGTTAAAACTTATGAAACTCACCAACTATTCATAGTTGACCTATTTTTAACATGATTTTCAGGTAATCCGAAAAGTGGAGTAGATTGAGTATGTGCTACGTGTTTGGATTATGATCGAGGCCATGTAAACTGATTCGAGTTTGAAATGAAGTAGTTGAAGACTAGTTTTGATTGTATCACCTAGTTTGTAAAAGATGATAGAACAATATAATATATTGTAATTGGTTAGTAATGTTTCGTTATGAACAATGTATATGATACCAGGTGTGTCTGTTACATTATCGTTTTACGCTTTCGCAAATCGCTTAACGGGGAGTGACATTATATAAACTTAAATATCCGCCTATGCTAGTGGTTATACGTTTATGAAGCGGTTGCATGACTCCACTAAAGTCATATCAATGAAGGCTGAAATGTAAATAACATGTCATACCCTAACCTCTCTTTACCTAATCATAGTTGCCTTATGCAGTCAAGTGTCAAGTATAATTTTACTTTGATATGTCTTGAAAAAGAGTTAGAAAAAGAAAAGAAATACAAAATTGAAAAGTTGTCTGTCTTAGGATTTTTAACTTCTAACTTATTTCTTCCTTTATTTTGATTCAAACCTTAGACTTTCTATGTTTATAGTTATACAAGATCTGATCGTTAAGGTCCTAAATCTTCTACTTTGTTTTATTTTCTTTCTCTTTTTCAAGCCTTGGACTTTCTTTGTTTGTAGTCATACAAGACCTGATTGTTAAGACCCTGAACTTCTGCTTTATTTTAATATTTCTAAATAGAGTCAAAAGTCAAATGTTGAGTGTCAATAAACGTATTGTGATCAAATAAGAAAGGTTTAATTCAATTTGAGGTGATATGTGAACAAAAACTATGCCCGAGATTTGATGTAGTCTGTAACATGTCAGATTAAGTGGGGACCACATAAGCGTTGTGCTTAAATCATACCTTAATGTATCATGATGACATCAAAATAATTGTCAAGCTTAAAGCGGACAAAAATATCTAAAATCGACTTTGGGTTTTAAGCATAATAACATCAAAATGGAAGTGCGATCTAGGACATTGTAAAACAATATGATTCCATGTCGTGAACTTTCTCGTAAAATATTATAATTAAGAGATTCTTGTAAATTAATATAATATTAATTTCTTCTTTACTTCTCTAAATTTTATTTTCTTTTGTGTTTATTTTTTTGTTTTGTTTTATTTTTAATTTAAAATGGTTAATTTGAGTTACTTTATTTTTCATTGTATTTTTTATTTATTTATTTTTTGTTTATTTTTGGTTTATTTTTATTTTTTCCTTTTGTGTTAATTTTAAATTCAAAATTGTTTTTAAATTTTTGTTTTATGTTTTAACTTATTGTATTTCAATGTGGTTAATTTTTTCAATTTTTTTAAATTTTATTTTTATCATTTTTAATTTTATTTTATACTTTTTATTCTTTTTGCTTTTTAAGAAGGATTCATTTGTAGAAGTTGTTAACATCTAGACCGACAAAAATAATCTTATATAAATACTCGAGTGTTTGGATTTGGTGTGTAAATATTTTTAGGGATTGAATCATTAAATAATTTTAAATCCGGGGGTTGAGAGTGTAAATTCATTTGAAACTCGAGGTGTTTTGACCCTATCGCGAGATAGGCTGACCCAAGATATCTCATTCCATACTTACACTTTTCACAAAAACCTCTCAACTTCTCTCTCAAACCCAAACACTCTTCCTTCACAATCTCACATCTGCTTCCTCATATTCATATATGGTTTAGTCATCATGGATGCCTCACCCACGTTATAACAAACAAACATCAATCATCTTCATCTTTAATTATTTCTTGTTCTTGATCTGATCGATGGTTCTTACGAACCGTCGGTTGAGATGTAGGGATTGGTTATGATGTTTTTAGGTGAAAACCTATCTTTGTTGTTGTAAACGTATCAAAGATTATTAGAACATCTTTAGATTATGTTTTAGGTTGTTATTAGTTTATCAAGGTCCTCGGACCATCTATGGTCCGATTGGCTGGGTTTTGGTATGAGCACAGATCCCAAAGTGAACAGAAAAGCGGTTGGATATTGGACGGCATGTGTTATGAAAGAAAAAGACGATTTTGAACTTAAGGAAGTTCAAATCGGATCGCATGAAAAAGTATTCAAATGGCTTAGAAAAACTAAACGGATGGCTTGAAGAATCAGGTCACATAACATTTCAATCGCATCACATGACTCATTCGATGCGACTGAAATCCACATTTCAATTGCATCGCATGCCCCATGCAATGCGACTAAAAACCCATGCGATGAGATTCATTTCTAAGCAATGCGATTGGAATCTCCAAGCGATGCAATTTCTTTGGACTTAGCAAATTTTCAGGACTTCAAGACAGTTAAGGACTGTATAAACTGTTAACATTATGAAATTACTTAATGACATTTAACAATAATAAATCATTATAATACATACTTAAATGAATTAATTGACTATAAAAAGAATCTTATAACTAAAGTTTGTGAATTCAACAATTTAATATAACATCTTATACATAATTGTAAGTAAATCAAATATGTATACATAAAAACCTATTAGTATTGTATATTATTATATAAGATGTTCTAATGATCTGTTAGGTTTAATTTCAACAAGACAATATGTATTACCCGTTAGAGCTACCTAAGAAGAGGAAGCACAAAGTATTCACGTCGATGATCAAGGTCCTTAGAGAGACACCTTTATTACATGCTATTACTGCCAACCCAGCCATCCACATGTGCTGGGTTCAAGAGTTTTGGACCAAAGCAAAGGGTTCCAAAGACTCAATTTCTCTCACTTCTAAGGTTGTTGGGAAGAGCCTCTCGATCACAGAAGCAGATATAAGACGGGCACTCAACATCAAAGACGAGGCTGATACCTATTTTTCCAAGGCCAACAAAGATCTCAAGTAGTTTGTAGCAAATATAAGGTGTAATATCGTGTGGAAGATGTTGGAGAAGAGGCACCTCCCACCCTATTGGAGATATTTGTTTCATATAGTGATGCATAGTCTGTTCGATCTCAAAGGAGGATTCGATAGCCTTCGGACAGACCGGGTGGGAGTGATGGCGGCGATGATCATGTCAAGTTTAACTATTCGAGGTTCATATTTTTGTGCATGATCGCCAACGCCTTAACCAACAACTCCTGGATGATGTATCCTAGGTTTGTCCAGATGTTGTTGGACGACTTGATGCCTGAGGTGCCGAGGCCTGTGTATCCCGTTGAGGTCGATGCTAAGGGCGTGGAGTTTCCCTCGTTAGAGCCGTACAACGTGAAGATGGTGAAGCCAACGGTGTTTGAAGCAATGTTGAGCACGTCAGGAAAGTGTTATGTGTATAAGGGTTAAGTCCCAGGGAGGAAGTTCAATCTGTTTAGTGAGACTGAGGCAGATGATGATGAGTTGGGGGATGAAAATGAGGAAGTGGCTGAGTCAGAGGGCGAGAAGACTAAGACAGACGTTGAGCCCAAGAGGAGATCAAAGAAGATACATGATCAGAGAAAGAGGAAAGCCGCCAGCAAGCATTCTGCCGGTGGCTCTTCCGAATAGGTGATGGAGGAGGAAGCGAAGAAGAAGACGTTCAACCGCTGAAGCATCTATGTAAGGTCGGGGACTCCAAGAAGGCCTCGTCCTTAATTATCAAGCTTCCCATGGCAGGTAAACCATATTCCAAAACTGACCCACACACAGCCTCACCAACCACCCTAGTCCAAACCTTAGCCGACCTGAAAGCCAAACAAGTACGAGTTCCAAAACCCAAAACCATAACAAAATCCAAATCATAATCGAAACAACCCAAAAACACAACTCACCAGTTATCTCTCCCGAAACCTCACCAACCGAACAAGACTAGCCCTTACAAACTATCCTTGAAAACCTACCACCCTCACCACCACACCAAACCGCACAAACATCAACCTTCCACCAATCATTCTCCCCACCAATAACCACTACACCTATTAACCAACCAATATGACCCGACCAACCATTCACCTCACCGCTCAAATCACCAACATTCTGCACATCACCTTTACGAACCACCACCTTCTTGTCACGAACCTTCAGAACCTCACATTCAACCCACACAGCCTACACTTCCACACCATCCCAGCCTGAAACCACAACCCTAGACCAACCCCAAACCCTACCTTTAACCATAAACTCACAATTCCCTACTCAATCAGTAACCTTACCCTTACAAACCACAGCCCATCCTACCTAGTCTGACTTGCCTCCCACAACCACCAAAATCACATTCTTTACACCCAAGCCCATGTCTAGTGGGAAGTACAAGACGGCCTCTGGTGTACTCTGATCCTATCCTCGATAGGATCATCACATTGGAGGAATCTAACGCCAAGCATGCTGAACAGGAGTGGGTCTTGTTTGAGTACGTTAAGGCTCAAAAGAAGAAAGAAGCAGAGGATGCTAAGTAGAAGCCTGAGTTTTTGGCACAGGTTGCCAAGATGGAGGAGGAGCGAGACCTTGGCAAGGCTTTGATTGAAAGCAAGAAGAGTTGGATCGACACCCTCCAAAAGCGTGTTGACAGTCAGCAAAAGCTGTTAACTGATCAATCTTTGTCCCTCTTTCAACATCATGAGGAGGGTCGAGGCTCGGGTTCACACCTTGGATAGGAAGTTACCATCGTCTACTATTCTTGAAAAGAATTAAAACGACAATCTGGAGAAGGCGATGGATAAGTTGTGGATGGAGACGGAGGGGATTGAATCGATGTTTGGATGATTGAGAGTGAACAAGGGACTTCAAGGAATATCAGGATTCTTATCTCTGAGAATTCCGACTTGAAGATTGAGATCGAGTTAAAAACAAAGATGACCACTCAGGACCGCCTAAATGAGATGCAACTAAAGGTGAATGAGGAGATGGTGAGTAAGTATCAAACGGCCTCCGAATTCATTGGGTCGCGTGACAATGATTTCGTTAATCTAGAGGACTGCCTTGATACATGTTTGGAAGCTAGAAGATCTCGTGGGGAGCAAAGCAGACACACGGACAGCAACCATCTGCTGGTCCAAGTGTTGCTGCAGGTGCCGAGTTGGCGGTGGCAACTGATGGTAAAGCCACTATCGAGACACCTATACCACATGTTGGTGGTGGTAATAGTGTTGGAGGCACCGGTCCTAGCCCTCCGGATGTTGGAGGTTCTACTGCTAGGAAGATGACGAGGAGGATGTATATGATAGCTTTGATGATGATGACGATGATGATGATGACGACGACGATGATGACGACGAAGGAGGAGACGGCGGTGAAGAAGGAGACGGTGATGCTGAGGTAGCGGTGGAGGTGGAGGTGGAGGTGACACTCAAACTGCTCCAAATGATGATGTGCCACATGAAGATCCGTCTACTAACGAAGCTTCAAAGGGAGTGAGGGATAGGGATGTTGCTTTCAGGATGAGTTTAATTTTCTTTTTGGTTCTGATGATTTTGCAGGTACCCTATCGCCATCTGACAAGATTGGGATCTCTGACGAGGACGATGGAATCAACTACTCCCACATCCTAACACGCCAATCCAAGACGTCCAAGATCCAGCTCCCGAAGCTGATCATGTGATCGCCCTTGTAGCAAGCTCGTCACAAGTACTAAAACTGATGAAGAAAAAGTGACATTCTGCGACGAGCCGTTGAAGTGCACGCTACAGAAACTACCCATTTCATGATGGCGCGCTTATAGCTTATGCTAAATACCACGCCGATAGTAAGTCGTAGGTGATACAGTGGGTGAACGGGGACCTCACTTACAGCATTGCACCGAAATGCATACTTTGCCCAAGCTTGACATGAACTACTTCAGGAGGGCTGTAGGAAATTGATTGGTGAAAGAAGATGAAGGATTGTTTAAGCGGCACATGGATCAAGAGTCAAAAGTCGACTACACCAACTTCCAGCTGAATAAGGGTCGGACATACAAGCATCCGACCCATATCGATCCAGCAACGGGCAAGAGCAGAATAGCTTGGAGGTACAAGATGCCTAAGGAAGGTCGTGAGGTTTACCATGGAGAGCCATTTGAGCCAAACCTCCTCCATGACTTCCTTTGCTGGGAATTCAATAATAACAGGGGTGAGGCCATGATCCAATGCTGAACCATGCATCCGTTGCGTGTGTTCGATAAACATGAGTTAATGGGTCTCATCAAGGAGGATATTTTGAAGCTATACAATTCTCCTTTGCCTACTTTTGTGGATCACAAGAAACAGAACACTGACAAGATAGTTGAAGCATTAAACAAGTTCGTTCGCAAACTTGTTGAGATTCCACTACCAGAAGACGGCGCTTTGGAGTATGAGACCGATTAGAGACGAAGACGAGGCACAATAATAAAGACTATAGGGAGATTGTTAGACCCTAATTATTATATTAAGTATTTTGTATTGTCATGCTTATTTACGTTTGTATGTAATCATCTTTAGTTTTAACTTGTATAATTCTCCTTTGCCTAGTCTTGACAATTACGGGAAACAGAACACCGACAAGATAAATGAAGCCTTCAACAAGTTCGTTCGCAAACTTGTTGAGATTCCACTACCTGAAGACGACACTTTGGGGTATGAGACCGATTAGAGACGAAGACGAGGCACAATACTAAAGACTAGAGAGAGATTGTGAGACCCTATTTTGTATATTAAGTCGTGCTTATTTTGTTAGACGATTAGAGACGAACACTGAAGTCTTTTGATTTGTTGTGTTTATTTTACGTTTGTATGTAATCGTTTTTAGTGTTAACTTGTATGTTTGGGTCTAAGGCCATATATAAACAAAGCTCATTTGGGCCCAAATAAATAATGAATGGTGCATGAGACTTGCACTATAAATAATGCAAGTATTCACATGCATAAACCAACATTTTCCATACTTGTAACCTTATCTTAACTACCAACTCTCCACTTTCTGTCTTCTACTTCCATTTTTGGAAATAAACATCTCCAAACAAGATTCGAGATCTCGGTACTTCTAGTGTGATTTCTGCTAGCACTAGTTGAGATTGAACCAAGAATATTTGTTGTTTGATCCGGTTTCGGGACCTACATACACACCGCATAACATATGCGGCATATGTAATGATTAACAACATCTGCGCTCACGGTTTTAAATAAATCTCGGGTTTTCAACACTGGTAATTTCAGCTTGTTTATCTTAGTAGTTTAATTTACCATATTTATAAGAAATTAAAAAACACATTAGGTTAATGAAAACGAAGACAAGTCAAGATATATTAGTTAAGAAAACAACACTACAGGCTTGCAACATGTACACAACAATACATTCAAGCTTGCAAGCATACACTAACGTTGTTGGGTCATAATTTATGGTTTATGCTTTGCTGATTTGGGCTTTGATCGTAAACCGAGATCTATTGATCTTGGTGGCCTTTAGTTGTGTTTGGGCTTAGTTGGTAGAATATATATAGAACATATGTTAACGGTTTAGGGTTGTTCATCCATTGTATTTTCAACCATGTAAGTGATTAAGGGCTTAAACACCCGACGTATAATATAAGTATACTGATATCACATTGAAAGATCCGTCGTGGGACTTACAATTGGTATCAGAGCCTATAGACCTATTCTAGGCTCGGTTATTGGTGATATCAAGGATTCTATCGATTTAAGTGGTATTGTCCAGTAGAAGATTTCTAGAGATTGAAGAAGGTTGTTCTTCGTGTTCTTCGGGTGAGGAAGGCTGAATTCAGAATAGATTTTGGTATATCTTGCATTTAATTTGAATCCCATTTTTCTCGGGATTTAGTTAAACATTCAATATTTACCATATCTTTGTCTATTCTTAGTTCTCGGGTTGAATTTGAAGTTTTCAGGAAACTCTCAAGGTTCACGGTCTGTATTCAAGGTTTTCGGGGGTTTTCTCAAGTTCTCTGGCTGAAATTGTAGTTCTCGGGTTCAATTCATCGTTCTCGAGCAGATTTCTTCGTTCTCGGTAAATTTTCTGAGTTCTCAGCAGAATTTTGGAGTTTTCGGCCATTACATCAAGTCTTCGGTTAAGAACGTTATGGATCAATCAGATGCTATTATGTCCTCAAATGCCACTCTTCATCAAGATCTTGATTCCATCATGGGGACAACCACTCGTGTACCCCGACTATTGAAACTTGAAGGTTTTGCTGAATGGAAATTTAGATTTGAGAAATACTTGAAGGCGAAAGATGCAAAATTATGGAGGAGCATAGTTAGAGGTCCCCAAGTCATTACCTATCAAAGGGAAGGGTCTGAAGAAGTGGAAGAAAAGCCAGTGGCCATGTATTCAGATGCTGATTATGATGCAGTCGAGCTAGATGAGAAGGCTTTGGCCACCCTGACTATGGCTCTTTCTCCTGAAATTGCCTTGGGGTTTAGAGAATTGACTTCTGCCAAAGCTCTCTGGGAGGCCCTTATTGAGATATTTGAGGGAAATGAGGACGTGAGGAGAAGTAGGCAAGATCTCCTAAGACAACAATTTAACATGTTCAATCATGTGTTAGGAGAATCTTTGGAGAAACAGCTTCACCGGTTCATCTCATTGATCACGGAGATTAGGTCTGCAAATATAAATCTCACATTTGCCGAGATCAACAACAAGCTGGTTAACTCACTGCCTCAGAGCTGGGACTTGAATGTGGCTGTCATTAAGAAGACCAAGGATCTGTCCAGATTGACTCTGTCAGAGGTTATGGCAATCATCAAGGCTTGTGACATGGATGACAAGCAACGTGCCATTAATCATGCTAGTACTTACAACACTGCAGGTTAGGGCACTCCGGCTAATAATGCACTGGTCTCTCAAGAAAACTTCTCACTATTCAAGAGTCAGCCACCTCAACCACAGCATCCTCAACAGACCTTCTCCATGTTTAGATCTTCAAAAAGTTAATCCATTCCTCATTCTACACCAGCTACTCCTATTTTCTTTCCGCGACAAACTACTGCACCGAAATCACAAGCCTCGATGGCCACCTCCAGCCAGTTCCACACTCAAATTCCCATTATTTCAAAGGAGACTCAAGAGAACATAGCCCTAATGACAGGTTTTATGAACTGCTATAATGCTTTTCTTGCTGGAGACTTGGTGCAACCCGTGGTAGCTGCTGAGCTGGATCAGATACATCCTGACGATGTGGAGGAGATGGATATTTCATGGCAAATAGCCATGGCTATTTTCAGGGCCAAGAAATTCACCAAAAGTACAGGCATGAACAATTGGAATGTGCCTGCAAATCAGAAAGTGGGTTTCAACAAGAATTCTCTAAAGTGCTACAACTGTGATGAGCCGGGTCATTTTGCTCGTGAATGCACAAACCCGGCTAAAGAAGGAAATAGAGAAAGAGCAATGGTCCCGGTGAATGGTGGAAGAGAAGAGAATATGACTAGTTCGAGTAGGGGTGAGCGGGGTTTGGTGGTTTAGAACTTCTCCTGGGAGGATCAGATGGCAGCACTGAGTTTGAGTAATGAAGTTGCCAATTTTGTTGAGATGGATGCTGATGAAGAGGAGAATGAAGCTGAGGAGTAGGTGATGGATCTTCAGCATGCTTTCATGGCTTTCACCTCCACCAAACAAACTGAGGTAAGTTCAGTACTCTGTTCTCAATCGTGCATTGATAAGGTAGGCCTGTACAAAATACGTAATAGTAATCTAATGAGAGAAATTGAAAATACTAAACATGAAAACTCAACACTAAAGAAACTAGAAATGGCATTAAATGATAAAATAGAGGCACAAAAACACGATTTCTCTATCAGATTTTAGCATAAAGTGCTGTCACCATTTAGATGCCAAAAATAAAATAGCTGAACTAACCGCCGAGTTAGAAGCATCTAGACTGGAAATAGTCAAATTGACAAATTAATTCGAAAATACTGAATTCGATTTTAAAAAATTTGATGTCTCTAGTGCTGTTGTTGAGTCAATGATAGAGAAACAGTTGAAATGGAAAGAACATAAAGGTGTAGGTCTAGGCTATAACATGGTACCACCCCCATATAATATTAACTACACAAGTCTTCCTCTTTCCAAGGAAGAGGAAGAAAAGGAGAGAAGTATGCAGTACGGTAAGCCAACTGCAACTGGTAAGGTTGATACAGATTCGGCAACTGAATCAACCTCAGGGGTGAACGATTCTAATGTATCTATTTCGTGTGCAGATGAAGTCATAATTGAGGACTGGACTGAGGAAGATGATGAATCACCCACTGACTCATCGGTTTCTTTAAATTTGCCTGTTTTGTCTGTTTCAAATAACAATACTACTAATTTATGGGTGGGCTCTGTTTTCAAGAGCAAAAACAATCGTTTGGTTTCTTTTTCTAGAACTTCAGAAGGTAATGATCTGTCCTTAAATAAAAGTGGTGAACTTAAAAACAAAAATAAACATTTGTCACCTACGTTTGTGGTAGAAAAAGGATCTTGTGATGCTAAATGTGAAGTTCTTAATGATAAATCCAGAAATAAAAAAACAAGCTCACACAACAGAGCGACATCAGGAATCGGCCACAACAATTTTTATGTTAAAAAACAAACCTGTTTCAACTGTGGCATTCCCGGTCAGATTCCAAGAAACTGTTCTCGTCTCCCGTACATTCCATATAATAGACGCAATCAGAGAACCATGTCTCATAATGCCTATAAAAGTTTTCATTCAAATAATTCAAGGCATTATGGTACAAGGCACTCTGAAGGCAATGGGAGAAGAGTCAAGGCTGACAGGTCAAGTTTTCATCAGACCAAGCCCATTGTGACTCAGAAGCAGAAAGAAAACATGATCTCGGTTCCTAGACCAAAGTGGGTGTGTGAGCCGAGAAAATTAAATAGGGTAAAGTCAAACGTGTCTTCTATCCGCAGACCAGAGACCAAGTCAACCACCTGTAATAATCAAAAGGTTTTAAAACCAAAATACATGTGGTTACCAAAGTCCCCGGTAATAAACTCCGTATCATCGCGTAACTCCATGTTTGATAACAATGATGATATGACATGGCAGCCCGTAACACGTCTAACTAAGTCAGGCATACCCAGAACTACTATGGACTGGGTACCCAAAACTAACTAATCTCGCACATTGTGCAGGAACAGCTATGGAAGAATATTATCAGAACATGGTTTGTTGATAGTGGCTATTCCAGGCACATGATGGGAGACATATCTCAGCTGAGTGACATTAAAATTTTTAACGGCGGATATGTTTCTTTTGAGGGAGGAGAGAAGGGAAAGATTGCACAGAAAGGTGTAAGAGAATGTTGTTCACAGGTTATCTGGATGCAACATCAATTGTTGGATTACGGTTTGGAATTTCTTGGTACTCCTATTTTCTGTGATATTGATGCTGATATTGCCATTGTTAAAAACCAGATTTTATGTGCTTTTAGGGTTTCTTAAGACGTTACATTTTGAAGACTGAGTATTTTTGAGGTTAAATTTGTACATAAATATTTTTGAGGTTAAGTTTGTACAAATTTAGGGGGAGAAAAACACAAAAATACAAAAAGAGTGTGTGTGTGTGTGCGTGCTTATTTTAAAAAAAAATGCTTTGTTTTGTTGCTTAAAATTACGTCGGTTACTCAAGTTCAACGGACAAATCTCATATGTTTGGTCCTGTAATCAACTCTTGAATCACAGGATAGCCATTAACCTTAGAACTAAAAGTGACCGGGGCAACTGAACTTAAAAAAAATCTATTTGATTCCTTCACTGAAAATTATGTCGGTCACCTAGGTTTGAGGGACATATACTCCTATATGTTTGGTCATATCGTCTACTTGTAGACACATGGGATAGCCATTTACCTGAAAACTGCTGGAGATTGGGATGATTGAATTTAAAATTTTCTTCAAGGTTATCATCTGGGAAGTGAAAAGTGATATTACTATTCAGCAAATGCTTACTAGAAGCTTAAAAATATTTCAAATGAAAATTGATCCAACATTTGAGAAATGGTAGATAAATTGATTATGTGTGCCTAACATGTGAAGTTATTAAGCTAAAAAGGCTTTTGATAATTCGTTGATGTGTATGGTAGCTTTCCATGATAAGTAAAAGTTTAAAGTGATATAAACTAAATCTGCTAAACTTATTGTGGAGACTCATTTTGAAGATGTCTGCATGTCCCTAGATACATATCTCCGAATGATAGGCAGAAAAGCAATTACCCAGTCATACACGAGCTCGTTAGTGTCTTAATCGCACAAAAAAAAAGGGTTACACTTGTATATATAAATATATATGAAAACTGTTACAAAGTAATTTTGTTTTAAAAGCTACAAGGGGCATCTAGGAACTACAGGGATGGGGCATATAAATAAGTCCTAAACACCCTGAATGTAAGGCATGTAAGTCCGGATGGCATGTAAGTCCAACGTTCAAACTTAAAGCTTAAAATTTTTTTTTCATAAAGAAATTCTTTTGATCAAGCATTAGGGGGTTGGAGTCAAATTGGGGTAATCTAGGGAAAGCCAAATAAGCTTTGAGAAGAGATAGGGGGCATCAGAGGTCCATAAATGATGTTCATATAAGTCTTATGCCTAATTGAACCTAAGCATATCACTGGCGCGATTAAAGTCATGCTAGGTACTAATTACCCGCCATCAACTTTTTCATTATGTCATAATAATGCTAAAAAAGAATCATTATGAAAGTATCCTAATCAATATGATCTCATGTTCGGATCTTTTCTTGGTCTGCTTGTTTTCAAACAGCTGAAATTTGATCCCAATATATGTTAATTTTTCTGAAGACTGGTTAGGTAAATTATTTTTGTTTTAGTTTAATTTTATTCTACTTTATTTTATTTTTAATTTTCTTTTATTTACCTCATATTTACTCTTGTCGAAACTGATGTGTTTAAGAAATCATTTTCTTTAATCGGGTTTATTTCTCAGAATGAGTGGGTCAGTCCTTTGGCCCAACGAGTGTATTGGTTCTCGGACTGGTTAGATTAGCCTAGAGTGCTTTCTCTTGGCCCATATGGACACCCGGCCCAGAAAATTATGTATTAGAAGATTAAGAGGCGGTTTTTGGTTATTATTAAGATATTTTTAAAATCTGCAAATCTATTTACTCTCTCGCTTTCAAATATCAAAATTCGACTTGCTTAATCATCTTTCACACATCGTTTCTGTCAAACATCAAAGGTAACTAACCCTAACTGAATCGATTTTCTTAAATTAAGGTTGCGAAGACATTAGGGAAATCTCGAATTGGTTGAAGTGGGTGATAATGCTCGTTTAGACGTTCGCATTGAACGATTAGGAATGATTAATGGTGTTGTGAGTTTTTATGAAGTTGCAGGTTATTCTTCAACAGTGATGGACATGTCTGTGAAGATGAAGATGGTGAATTCAAGGGTTTTTGTTGATGGTTGACCGAATTCCATTGGTCAAACCAGAAATCCTTTTGCTCAATTGTGTTCTCGGTCAAACCCTAACAGAAGAACCTGTTCATTCGCTCGAGAAGTTATTGTTCTCGGTGGTTCTAAATTTTGTGGACCGAAAACACAACACAATGCCGAAAACTCATTCTCTGGACCGAAAACGTCTACTAATGTGTTCTACCCACATGTAGCACTTATCTTACTCTATGATTCACTAATTTGACTCATGGTTTGGTGCAATTATGGCCGATCAAACACCTCTGAAGTGGTCTGATTCTCACAATATCGTTGGATGCTTAACTGATCCTCCATTGAATCACAAGGAATTCAACTCCATGATTGTTGGATTGAACACTTGCGGAATCTCACATGCTTTGCGGGAAAATCCTGTTATCTGTAAAAAGATGGTAAATGACTTTTGGAAGACTGCTTCTATCAATCCAATGGGAACTGGAGGCTTAGCTGTAATTGAAGCTAATATTCAGAAACGGCCTGTTGTTATTTCTGAGTCTATTATCCGTGAGGTACTGTTATTCGGAGATCAACCTCATTATCCCACTGAGAATCCGGTTGATGATGTGGCAGTGGTTGTAAGAGGAATGAACTATGAAGGAAATTATCCACCTGCCATGAAGAAGCTCTTTCATCCTTATTGGAGATTTCTGATTCACACCATCTTTTCATATGTATCGGGACGTAAAGGAGGTACCGATGAGATAAGCTTTACTCAGATGTCAGCCGTCACTACTCTGATCATGGATTGGGATTACAATTATTCCAAGTTTGTTTTCGATGAAATGATGAGCAATCTGCAAGGAAAAAAGAAAGAGATGTTCCTGATGTACCCAAGGTTTCTGCAATGATATTTGACTCCCATTACCCTGATCTGATTAAATCAGTGGAAACAATTGATATGAAGGCGTTGGGACCAACAACCTTCGGGTTAATGAAACAGTTAAGGAAAGGAGCAAAGGTAGTTTATCAAGGAATTCATCGGTTGGTAAAATTTGGAAAATTCGCTGAGATTGAGGAGAATCCGAGAAACGTTGGTGTTGCTATTGCTGAGGAACATTTGGTTCCTGTTCAAAGGCATGTCACGGCCTTTGAGGTATTATCTGATGATGATGATGATGTTGATATCTCTCTGTCACAACAGTCGGTGCCTACTACTGAACAACTCGAAGAGTTTGAAGCATTCAAGAAACAGCTTCAGTCGACTGCACTGAAACTTCCTCGGTCAGTCACGGTAACTCAAGAAGAAGATGAGGGTGAAGAAGAACCGGCCGCCTATCTTATTCCACGAAAAAGGAGAAAGAAAGATCCGAGACCTGGCGTATTGGTTGCTGAAATAACATCAATTGTACCTCCAACCATCACTGAGCCTGAAAATGTTGAAGCTCATGTTGCTCAAGATCCAACCCCTCAAGAACCAATCATGGAAGACATTACTGGTATATTTGATTTTGAAACTGATGTCTATCCCCACACTGAACCATCGGGATCATCCAATCCGATTGGTGAAGGAAGCTCAAGTGCTACCGATAAAGTGACACATATTTTGGCTATGCAAGACAAGTTTCTTCAAGATAGGGGCAAGGGTATTGCTCTAGAAGCTGATCTGGTTGACATTCATGCCCTACAACATAGAGTATTCGAACTTGAACAAGACTCATTTGTAAAGGATGTTCGCATTAAAGAACTTGAAGAGAGTCACATTGATAAAGATTCAAAGATTTTAGAACTTCAAGCTAACATGGGTGGTCTTATTGCGATGTATCTAGATCTCCAGCAAAAGCTTATTAAGAAATTTGGAGATGAATTTAGAAGCTCGGCAGATATTGAACATGATAAGCGCCCGGCTTCAAACATTAACTCTTCTACTGGTATGGAGAAATATTTGTCTGATCCACCAAAGATAGATGAAAAAAAGGAGAGACTAATGAAGAAGAAGATGCTTATTAGGAAGAATTCAAATCAGCATGTCGTGTCATCTGATCATCCAGAAAAAATTGTTGTGAACCTACAAAAGGGCTTCTCAGATAAGTACGGTGACCGATCTGGAGTTCTTTCGTGGGGCTATGATGTGGATAAAAGAATGTGGTGGGTTAAACGGAAGTCCGGCGGCACCTAGTACTATGATAAAATGAAAAGGTTTGGATCTTGGACGAAGGTGGATTTGATTGATTTGTCTCATGCTGCGTTTCATAATTCAAACAATGATTCAAAGGCGAACAATTTTCATACATTCTTGATTTCTCAAGCGGAACGTGGTTTTCCAGATATGACTACAGCCAAATCTTTCCTAAAGAAGGCTAAGGGTGTTCGTGACCCTTATACTAACAAGACCATGGTAAATGTTATGTGGCCACCGACGGACAAGCTAAAATCAATTCCGATCACTAAAAGGTTTCCTAAGGGAGCTCTTGATGAAATGATGTTTTGGACATATGAAGGTGTGACGGCTACTGTTATTATAAGATTAAACAAGAGTCAATATCGTCTTGTTGATCCTAAGGATTTACTGAAGTTTGGAGAGAAGGATCTCAAAACGCTCAGCCAATTTCAGATAACTGCAGAGCCACTGTACGAACTAGCTGCTAAGGAATACACTAGCATGATAGGAGAAATTATTCGTGAAGGTCTGTGGGCATGTGCTCTTGACGCGGCAAATGCAGATATCCTTGAACATGAATAAAGTAATAAACCAAGGGGGAGATTGTTGGGTCATAATTTATGGTTTATGTTTTGCTGATTTGGGCTTTGATCATAAACTGAGATATATTGATCTCGATGGGCTTTAGTTATGTTTGGGCTTAGTTGGTAGAATATATATAGAACATATGTTAACGGTTTAGGGTTGTTCATCCATTGTATTTTCAACCGTGTAAGTGATTAAGGGCTTAAGCACCCGACGTATAATATACGTGTGTTTTGAAGCATCTTTACTGTGTTTATTGTGTTCTTATATTGGTTTAACGTGATGTATTGTGTATTACATAGAATCGGCTTGAGATTAATTTCCGCCTAATCTTCAAGTATACTGATATCACATTCAAAGATCCGTCGTGGAACTTACAAGGATATCGGAACCAATCTAATAAAGCTAGCTTAACTTTAGCTCCTGAGAAAACAACAATTACACGGCAAAAACAAAAACACATGGTTTTACAATTCAACATTGAAAAGAGAGGTTGTCATAACATGTTCTGTGCCTAAGTTGTTACCTACCCTATAGTCAATCAATAAAAAATCTTTTTGGTGCACCATGCAATTTATTCTACATTTTTAGATCCCAACCAAGTATACCAAGATTCTCATTTGCCTTAAACTCACTCCTCCATAATAAAGGTGACACCCCCTCTATAAAATTGGTCACACCCAATTGTGCATTCACAGCCAGCAACAAACTAATCACCTACCACTTCTCCTTTCACAAACTATAATCTTCTTATCTTTCAAAGAAATGGGAGGACAGAAATCTCAGAAGAAATCATTTTTTTCTTTCTTTGGCATATTCAATAACAAGAAGAGCAAAAGAGGGGGGAGACGCGATACGTGGGATGACTCGATGAAAGCATACAAAGTGTATCCAAGTGATCAAGACCGAGCTGGACGTTGGGCTGATCCTCGTATTGACAGCAAAGCTTCTGCTTACATTAACACCATCACAAACAAATGGAAGCACCTTGAGGTATCTGGCTAATGATCGTTTCATAATTTCGGTGAACCCAATGAACCTGTATGCATATGTACGTTAAATGCTAGCTAGCTATCTGGTGTGATAGTTGCAAATATCCAATAAATTAATTTATCTTGTTCATATGTTTGTTTTGTGTATTATTATTTTTATAATTTCTTGTTAAGGAATACCAAGATATATTTGTATGCATATATCTCTGTCTCTTCTGTAAAGGATACAAGAATATTAATATTAAGATTTCCTAACGATTTCTATTTAAAGAGCTGTGTTTTTGTTGTTTCGTCTTCATACGATGTCTTCATGCTCATGAGATTATAATTTCGTCTTAGCTAAATCAACTTTATCGTCCTATTTAAGGAACCTTAGCAAATATTTATATTAAATATGGTTCCGTATATATATAAGTCCTATCAACAGAAAATTTCAAAAAGAAAAAAAGATATCTCAAGTAAGGATCTGGTCATTTTTAACAAATTTTAATTCTTCTTTCATGTCTGTATATTGCTGTGAGTTTCTTATGTTGTTGTCACCAAATAAAAGAAGGTTTCTTGATTAAGTATATTAATACAAAGGTCGAGGGATAGATACGTTGATGGCATGTGATGAGCATACACACACACTTACTGGTAACGGCAAAGACCGATCATGATCGAGTTAGCAATTTTCGAGCCTTTCACTGAGTGATCAGCATAGTGTAAGGAGAGATCTGCTGTAAAATCTTCATGCAGTCATCGCGGCTTTTTATAAACGTAACACACTCAATTTACACACGGTTATAATTTTTTTCCAAGCCGGGAAACAATAACCAAAAGTTACATGCCTAATATATGCACGCAATAAGGATTGAAGACATTAAGACAACAACTAACCATGAAACAATAATGGTTTATGCTTCCTGATAAATGCCTAATATATGAACGCAGTAAGGAATTGAAGATCTAAAAAAATTAGCATTAATAAAATTAAAAATCTAAAATTCTATTGGCCAAGTGAAAATAGCAAATCAATCTGTAATTAATTTTTATCAGCGATAATAGATATTAAATAACTATAAAGGAATTCACTCTTATCTATTCTACTATTAACCAAATAATATATTCAGGTATGGTTAACGTTCAAAATTATCATAAAACGCAGACGAAGTCAACAATAAAACTTTCGATGCTATTTTCGTAAGTACTCTAAATAGAGTAATGTATATTAGAAAAAATTGCAACTGGAGTAATAAATAATTTAAGTTAAATTTTACATGTAACATGGTTATTATTACTCTACTATTTTATTATAGCGTAATAATTGTATTTGTTGTAGCGTGATAATAATTACTGTATAAAAAATGAAGTAATAATAATTACGTTACTTGTAAACTGACGCGTAACTATTATTACTCAACTTATACTTTTGTTGTAGGATATTATTTTAATTAAAGTAATTACGAAAATGTCATCATGCGATTTTCTTTTCTTGTTCGTTCACTTCGCATGTCTTGAATGATTATTGTGTGTGTATGTGTACACATTGAGCATAACCTATTTGTTATTATGTGTTATTAATCAACTTCTTATAATACTACAAAAAAAATTATTTATAAAGGAAGCCTAATGAAAATACAATGGAGAGAATTAAGAACGTAATAAATCAAATCATATCTCCTGATAATTGCAGTGATAATTACAATAAAACTTAACAAATATATGAAGATCGGACTTTGTTCATAATTTCCGTTGGTTACTTCGTCTAATTTTTATTTTTTCTACTAAATGCATATCCTTTATTTCCATTATAAAGCGTTAGAACAGTTGTTTATGTTAAAACTTTCATGCTCATGAACCCTTTACTTAAGTTATTCTCATAATTCTACTCATGGGCCCAACATACTTTCTTATTGTGCACGTTCAAACACGATGGTTACAGTGGACGAAGCCTCCTAGTGACCAGAGGTTCCAGTGGACAGCATCTTGTTGGTTCTAATGAGCGGATCATCAAAAGTACGTAACTTTGGGGTTTCCACTGTTGATGGAAGTTGTATAGAAAGTAAGCATCGATTGGAACCGATTGTCATACTAACCTTAAAAAACTGTAACTGATCAATTGAAACTCACGAGTAGTAACAGCTGATCAGCAACGGCTGCTAGTGGTAGTAACTAGTCACGAGAGGTAACAGATTTATATATTATTGGCCGGGCAATCAGCAATAACTGTGTTAGTGGTTGGCCTACTAATGGCAAGCATGGACTGAGTTATTAGTTGCCCTACCTTTTTCTTTCTCTCTCCAAATTCGGTGAAAACTCCCCATTTTCAACCCATATTTTATGAAAACTATCAAAATTGGTGGAGATATACGGTTTCGTTTAGCAAATTTAGCCAAATAAATTATCATTATTTGGTGTATTTAACCGATTAATTTCTTTATGTTTTGCCCATTTGACTGATTTATGTTTTGCCAACATAAAAAAATTCACGTATCCCTCACCGAAGATAATACTTATACAGTAATGTTAACATTCTTTTTCTTTCTAAAAGAAAATTTTTAATTGTCTTACGTGCATGAAAAGATAATAGCAGATGGAATGATCCGACTTTTATATGTGATATATATAGTTACTGTTAATATTTAGGTCTTAAAGTGTAGGCATTAAATTATATATAGGAGTGTCATTGCAAGAATGTTTTAAACAAACCAATGTATCATCTGGTTTCCATTTGAATTCTTCTATTTGTGGGAATGTGGGTATCTCCATGAACTTTTGACATAATTCTATTGAAAATGCTTTCGGATTTTGGTGGTGCTCATGTAAAAGTGATTTAGATTGACGAAATTGAAAGCCTTTAGTCCATGATTCCAAGTGATCGACTATTAACCAAAGTGTGAGCCAACAAGTCCACCATGTCTTCTCATGTAGGGAATTAAGTCATTCAATTGAAAGAAGCTTGTTAATTATTGTAGATTCCACCAAATGCCAATCGTCAAGCCATGACTTGACTTATATGATTGAAGTTTGTGGGTTTGAGTCTCACCATGAGAAATTTGTTTTGGGTCTTCATGCCAGATGGTTTTCTTAGTTGTGGGTTTTCTTTTGGATGCCAACATGTTTTGTTCTTTGGGCGGAAGGGTGATTCATTTGGCATGGTAATCCCGGGTGTCTAGGTCTATGTTATTCTTAACAGGTTACGTTAAAATAAAAACCCACTTGACTTGTGAAAACTTTAGAAATGCATTCTCAACCACATGTAGTTAATTAAAGTTTAAATTTTGTGGTCCACATTTAAAGTTAATAAAAAATGTAAATATATATATAATTTTTTCTCTCTCCTGAAAACATATATAAAAATTTGTAAAACAAATGTTAAAAAATAGCAAAAAAATTTTGTTTCGATGTTTTGTACGTATTAAATGTTTCAACATATATTACGAGTGCAAAAAAAACGATGTTACATAGGGTTTTTACGGATTTTCACAACTCAAATGGGTTTTCATTCTATACTTCCCCTATATATATATATAGAGAGAGAGAGAGGAAGGATATTTTGAAAACCATGTTGAGTTGTAAGAACTTAAGAACTCCCATTCTAGACCACACATTTAATTAAATGAATTGGAATATGTAGTTGAGATTAAATCTGGCAAAAAAATCAAAGTATGAGAGAGAATAAATATGTAACTGATTACACTAACTTTACGTCTGTTACACATGTGTAAGATGTCGACTCGGTGCGTAAAAAATTCTGTAATTTTTTTACGTGTATGTAACCTACATATATTACGCATGTGTAAAAAATTCGAAAAAAAAAATCGTTACACTGAGTTCTTTCGAATTCTTAAAACTCAAAAGGGTTCTCATTTGAAATCTCCCATATATATATATATATATATATGGAGGGATAATTTGAGAACTTTGTTGAGTTTTAAAAACTTAAGAATCTCATTTTTAACCACATATTTAATTAAATATATTAGATTATGTGGTTGAGATTAAATGTGATTAAAAAATTAAGTAGGAGAGAGAATAAAGATGTTCAATGATTACACTAATTTAAACGTCCGTTAATCTAAAAAGTCGACTCGGTGCGTAAAAAATTTTGTAATTTTTCTACGTACATGTAACATACATATATTATTACATGTGTAAAAAAATTCCAAAAAAAAATGTTACGTTGAGTTCTTTCGAGTTCTTAAAGCTCAAAGGGGTTCTCGAAAGAAATCAATCATATATATAGAGTAAAGTGTCATTTTCGTCCCTGTGGTTTGATCAATAATGCAACTTTAGTCTAAAATTTTTTTGTTTTTTGTGCGTATGAGCCATCCACGTTTCCAACTTCTTGCCAATTACGTCCAAATCACTAACCTGTTAATTTTAATGGGTAAGTAAGGGATATTCTGGTCATTTTACTTTCTTTAATACTTGAACTCAAGTGGGACCTACATCACCCTTTCTTCTCCATCAGGTACCTAAGCGGTCCAAGAACTCCGCCCACAACTGCCCAACACCCCTTCACGAGTATTTCACCTCGTTCATCTCCCGTCAAGTCGCGAACTACGCTACTGAAGAAGGAGGCGAATGCCCCAGTTCATAGTCGATCCAGTTTAACTGAAGGACGATCAAACCAATTAATTTGAGGGCCATTGTAAATTTTTGCAGGTTATTTAAGTCTAAATTTAATCTCATAACCACAAAGAAAAAGTGGGTGTTCTTTCAACTTTTGAGAACTGCCAATTCTGTTTTATGTTATATGGGTTAGTGTTTGGCCATTAATAATTGATTTGCAGGTTTCAGGTGGGGTAAAATCGCCCATCAGTTCAAGGCTGGGGATCTCTGAAACGCCATTGTCTCATTGCGTATTTTTCCGGCAACCACAAAGCCAAAAGTTCAGATCTTTTTCTCAGACTGTCCTCCGACAAGTACAAAATTGTCGTTGTATTAGATTGGGAAACCCTAAATTTAGTTCCATCTCCGTTTAATTCAACTCTAACCATCGATTCAAACTCATTCGAGTCAGTTACAATTATCCGGCTACTAACTCTGGATTTTATTCTATTAGCTTGTGAACCACCTACAGCGTGGCGAATGAAACCGCCGGGACATCTGAGTATGGTGATGGTGACAGTTGGCGAACCACACATCTGAGTATTTTTGTTTTCCCAAAGTACCCTTTAATGTACTTTAACTTATTATAATACCATCTTTATTAAATTCAACCAAGTTTATAATCTCAACCGTGAATCAATTTTAATCAACGACTACGGTGGAGTTTTCAGGGTTTTTACAAGTCAACTGAGTTTTTATTCTAACCATACCCTATATATATATAGGTTATGGATATTATGAAAACCCACTCTTCGTGAGATAGCCCTAAAAACTAAATCTTAACCATTCATTAATATTCATCTATGATCCAGAGTAAACTATCTTATTTAATGAATATATGTAATATAATACTAATAAAAAGTACAGCCAGGGACAATAAAATCATACAAAAAATTCTTTCTTCTATGTTTTGAATTGACACTCCTGAAAGTTCAAAGTTCAATTCAAAAGTATACTCAAACACCTTTTATTTTATATTTCTTCATAAATCACTATTTTTAAACAAATTTACAACATATTATAATGTATTACTTCTAAAATATTAAAGTTAACAAATAAAAAGACATAAGAAATCTTTTCCTTTGAATGTTATTACTTCTAAAACATTAAAATTTCCACAAAATATAAAGATATAAAAAACCGATCTTTTAAATGTTACATGACTTTTACTAATTTATTTACAAAGTTTTTTTAAATGTATTTAACATTTAATAAACAATGTCACACCTTTATTATGTTATTAGGAACTTTTTATTTTAATGTTACATGTAAGGCGGAACCAACAACTTATTGAGGGTCAAAATATGTTATTTACTTTTTTGCATTCGTTAATGTACATCAATTACATGGCTTAAAAAATGTAAATACATCAATTGCATTTTTTACATTCGTTAACGTACATCAGCTTTTAACTAAGACTTGCGGGTGAATTTACATTTATAAAATAAATTTTGTGAATATTAATTATATATTAAAATATGTAAATTTAAAATATAAAGTTAACAGAAAGTTTTAATCTTTAAAATAGGTAATTTTTTTATTAAACTATGCAAGTTATGTTAAAAATTGTCACACCACGACTTATGGCCTAGGCGTGACACCCGTAGTTGGTACCTGTTTTGTAAATATATCATATTTGCGGGTTATTAGCGGAAGTCTTTGGTTATAATAAAATATTAATTTATTTAGAAAACTTCACGGATAATAAATATCCGAGTAGTTGATTTACAAACCTTATTAAATCTTGATTTTTAATATTTTATGATTAAAAACTGAGCCATCTCCATAAGCGAGCATCTAACTCCATGAATGATTCTAATTCCTTGCTATCTGTACTATGCTTTGCTTTCCTGTAATGTGGGGGGGGGGGAATACGTCAGTGATATGCTGGTGAATCGTTGACTCTGAAAATGTTTATAAAATCTTTGACTAACAAGATAGTTTTCTTGAACAAACTCAGCAGAAACGTCTCTTATTTCTGGGAACTAGTGCCATTGCCATATAAACACAATTATGGTTCTCCAAAAACTGATGCCCATTGGAGAACTTTTGTTATGTCTGTTAGCCTGCGGCCATGTAGCCTTGATTGATAGGTTAACAGATATGTTTGGATCCAGACACATGTGTACTCGGTCTGAGTTGCTTTTATTCTGTACCTTGTGACTTAGGGATCACGTAATCCCTTGATTTAAGAGATCACGTAATCTCATATAAACATTTTAACTGACTTGTTAAGATAAACAACCCGTTTATCTTAATGACTGACTGTAAAAGGTTTAACGTATTCACCTGTGATTATCTTTTCTGAATGATGTAGTGATCTCGTTTGAAAACCTTTATAAATGATGATTGACCTATAATTAAATAGGTTTGTATAAATACCCGGATCTTCTCTTGATCCAGCTACAGACCTTTAATCTGGTTTTGATAGCTTTAAACCTTGACTGATCATTTGTTAAAATAAAATATTTAGACCCGTAGTCTTTTCATTTATTTACAAATCATGTGCTGATCGAGTTTCTTCTTCATGAAGAAACATCTATTGATTGGTTTCTTTTTCAAAAAGAAACATTGAACAACTATAATCTTTATATATATAATCTTACGTTTCTAATCTTACATAAAAGCTTAAGTTTCTTAATCATAAAGAAACATTATTTTAACTATAACCTTTGTATGCATAATCGTTTGAAAAAATATTTCTGATCAAGGTTTGGGCTATACCTCTGACTATGGTCTAAACCAAGCATAATAATAAAATAATAACTTAGGCAGAATCCCTACCTTATATGGGTATTCGGAGTTTATATGCCTAAGCTTGTACGGGCAACACTTCTGCTCTCTATCGCGTATTGAGGCTTAAACCGTCAGAACCTTAGGGCTTGGCACGTACTACGAGAATCGGCACGCAAAACGAGGCTATACGTATGAATTGTGATGTGATTGATGTGATTTGGAGTGTGTCGTAGTCCTTGCTATTTATAGTAACTTTTGGACTTCTTCGCGTAGCGCGAAGGATAAAGAGTATGGCGGTTCGCGTCGCGCGAACCGACCTTAGGTTTGCTGAGTCATCGGTAGGGTTGCCACGTGCCGCCACGTGTCTACAAGTGTCACGAATGCAAATTTGCTACTTCGCGTCGCGTGAAGGAATACTTCGCATAGCGCGAAGCCTACCATGTCGTTTTAATGTATTTTGTCTTTCACGTAGCGCAAAGACTTGAAGCCTGATCCTTGCGCGAAGGAATAAATTTCATATTTTCACTTTCAGTCCTTGTACTATCCAAAAATACTAAAGCGGCCCTTATGCGGCGATGCGAGCGTGCGAAGTGAAAAGTGCGCCATCAAAACGCCACATTACGCCCATCGCCCGAGTTCGTGTCCGTGCGTGTGAGCGGAGAGTGCGAAGGGAGAGTGGTTAGTCACATAAGAACATTACCATGGAAACTCTTTTCCTCATAAAAAGCTTCCATTTCTTTTCTTCTTTTCATATGGGATGAAAGTTCCCATTCTTATTTATATCCATGTGGAATGCTTCCATTTTCTTCCATCTTTCCATGTGGGATGGAATTTTTCTCATTTCCTTAACATGAGATGCTTTGTTTTTCTTATCTCTTTTCTTTCTCTTTTACTTGTAAGAATATTCTTAATTCTTCAACTTTCAAGATTGATATTTTTAGTCCAAAATAAATATGGGATTTTCTAGGATGTTACATCCTCCCCACCTTGAAATGAATCTCGTCCTCTAGATTCGTTGACTTAGGTTTGGATGATTAGATTCTCTCGAATCTGATTCTCGAGTTTAACTCTAACTGGCATCTTAATTGCTATTATCAGTCGATTCAGAATATCATAAGTAACTATAAATTGCTAAACACAGTGGCCAGTTGTGTTTAATTATTTACTTTATCTTTTGTATTCTAAACATTTCTTGATTTTAACCAAAATGCCTCTCGGATTCTATCTATTGGATCCTTTTAGTTTATTCATCTTGTTAACTTTCAAGATACTCATACTTGAGTTATAATATCCTTTGCTTTACAATCTTGGCGGATTCCTTCCATTTATATCGAACGATCATTTCTTTGAACTTTCAAAGTTCACTTAATTGATTTTCTTTGAATAAAGATATACTCCTGAATGCATTCTTATCTTTATTTCATCTTTTTATAGATGATGGGCTATATTAACTATACAACCTTTTATATTTCGAATAATTTCGAATTTGTCTCTTTAATGAAAAATAGCATTCTTGTACAGAGACACGATCTGTATGCTAATATCTTTCTTTATTTACGTTAGGGATTTAAAGACCCTATTACTGTTACAAAACTTCTCGTTTTAAAACGAGGTTACAAGCAATTTATAAAAGCCAACTAAACATTAGTTATTTCTAATGCATTGGAATCTTGATCATTCATTTGGCATACTCTTATCTACTTCTATTCTTGATTGCCAGATGCTTCTTATATGTTTAACATATTTTTTCTGGCATTTCCTTTCTTAGCTCTGCTTCCACTTGCATTATTTGTTTTCTTCGGGTATTCTGTGCTGAAATGCCCATTTTCTCCACAGTTGAAACATA
Source organism: Bidens hawaiensis (assembly GCF_021521415.1). Classification (NCBI taxonomy): domain Eukaryota; kingdom Viridiplantae; phylum Streptophyta; class Magnoliopsida; order Asterales; family Asteraceae; genus Bidens; species Bidens hawaiensis. The sequence continues at coordinate 98,081 of NW_027496145.1, forward strand.
CAACCGTCTTTCTTCTACAATCATCTTCAGAATGACCAATTTTCTCGCAGAAGGTACATGTAACAAGTGGATTAGTTTTGGGAGTGTTAGTTGATCTCAGACATCTCCCATGGTGTCTCCTTTCACAATTCGAGCATATTGGTCTTGTGAATTTAAATGACACTTCCGTCTTTTCTTTATGTTTATTCATTCTCTTTACCTCGGTTTCTTTTTCCTTTCTCTTATCATTCTTATCTTCTTCTTGGTTTCTGATAAGACCATACATGAGATAACCAGCCACTTCCATAGCTGAATCAGCAGCTTGAGGTAAATGGGATCTCACCATGTCTCTAATCTCCCGAGGCTATCCCCAGATGTATCGGGTCACTTTGTTGTATTAAGGTGTTACCATGTGTGGTACCAGTCTACAATACTCATGAAACTTAGTATTGTATTCCCTTAGATTTGTGCCTTCCACTTTGTGATTTAAAAACTTGGTTTGAATAAGATCAGTTTCATGCATGGGACAGAACTTTCGTATTACAAGCTCTTTGAATGCTTCCCATCCCATTTGGTACAAGGTTTCTCTACCCTTCGACATAATTAGAGTGTTCTACCATTTTAGAGCTTTTCTTTTGAATAGCTGAGACGCGTACAGAATCTTTTGAATCTCAGTACATTGACTTATGATGACAATGGACTCGATCTCCTCAAGCCATCGTAATGCTGATATGACACCTTGGTCGCCATAGAATTCTTTTGGTCCATAGACTTAGAAATTCTTGAAATTACAACCTTGGATTACTAACTTATTCTTGAAATTGCAATTGAAACTGTTATCAGCGTTGAAACTATGAACGCTTTCTTCATGATCAGAAGATTAAGGGATAGATGACGCTTGTTACTTTTCCTGTTTGGCTTAGAATAGCCATATCTCTATTAACATCTAGAAGTGGTTTACTAGACTCCTGACTCAATAGGAAACTTCAAACCTAAAAGTAAACTACGTGTTCCATTGTGAGCTATTTTGAACAACGGATGGCTTTTAGCGTACCAACTCCTTTCATATTCCGCTAGACTTGGAAGCGTTTCGCATTTGTAGTTTTCCCGAATCCCATATAAACATTTCCTCTTGATAAGCCTTTGCGATGCCTTATAGTTTTGAATGCAATGAATAACAATGGGAACTTTGGTGAACAAAAATATAGGTGACTTAATGTAAGATTTGGTGTTTCATACCAATAATATTGTTTGTTTTGTCTATTACGAGCTCACAGATAATTTTCAGTTGTGAGAGTAAAAACGTATAGGGTAGGAAGCATCCATCCTTGGATTAGAGCATTCACATCAACTTCTATATCTATTTTCATCTCTGAAATGTATAAATTTTCAAAATTTTGCATCTCCATTAGCTTTAACATCTTCATCTCTATTTATATAATTTAGAAATTAATAAATAGTATATGTACTATCGTCTCTATAAATATATGTGGTGTATAAGAAAAAGAAAAAAATAATTAAGTAAGTGTTCGTAAAAGCATTCTCAACCCGTGCCCTCTAATTATGTGAGTGAATTTTCTAAATTAAATGGTATGGTTATGAGTAGTTATGAGAAAAGAAGAGAGAAAATGTTATGTGTGAAAGTTAAATTTAGGGTTACATTGTTCACAACGTATAGTTTTTTGATATTTTACGAAAGTGATTGTGAGTGGAGTAGAGATAATATATGATAAGTGTATAAAAAATTATTATTTAATTGAGCAGGATAGAAAATGTCGTAATTTTTAATGTAACCATATTAATAAGAATAGAGAAAGGGCTAAGAATGCTCCCAGCGAGATAAAAATAGAGATAAAGAATCTAATGTGCTAGGCTAGATAAATTTAAAGGAATGTGATGTTGAGTTAAATTATAAAAATGAAAATCGATAAGCTAATGAAAATAATTAAATTTAAATTCATCTAAATTCCATCTAGTTATATCCAAAATAAAGTAGTTTCTTGTTTTGTAATTTTAAAAGGAAGACTCAACTTTGAGTGAATTTTATTTTTCAATAGAAAGTAGACCAAAGAATTATGTTAACAAAACTACATAACGTTTTTAAAAAATATATAAATATTTTAAAAAACCACTTGATTGGGAATTCAGCCACTACATGTGTTTAATGAAATAAATACATATATGTATTTAAGTTTATGCGAAAAATAATATTAGTGTCATATGAATTACTTATTTAATTGTATGTTTTAAATGTTTAAAAATAAATAAAAATGCTTAAATTACAGCATTTAATATCTTCTCTATTCAATTAATACAACTACTTATAAACCATTAGTTTCTTTCTTCAATTAACATAACTAATCAAACTCAAATAATTAAAAAAGAAAAAATAATAAGATAAAACCATTATAATTATTTCTTTAGTTAATCTAACAAATTAAACTATAATAATTAAAAATATAAAAACATATAATTTATTTTTATAATTATTTTTATTAACAAGTATATATAAGCTACATGAAAATATATAAAATCTACTCATTTGTATTTTAAAATACAACCTTTAAATATTTTTGTTAATATTAAATACACTTGTATAGGGTATATATAATTACTGATGCTGAAATATAAGGGTATATATAAAATCTACTCATTTGTATTTTAAAATACAACCTTTAAATATTTTTGTTAATATTAAATACACTTGTATAGGGTATATATAATTACTGATGCTGAAATATAAGTGTAGGTTTATGTTTTTTTTATGTAGATTGCATATTTTTATTAATATTTAATGTACGCATATGTAGGATAGATGTATTTCCATGTAGATTATATATATATATATATATATATATATATATATATATATATATTGGAGGGATATTTTGAAAACATGTTGAGTTTTAAGAACTTAAAAACTCCATTCTTGGCCATATATTTAATTAAATGGATTAGATGATGTGGTTGAGATTAAATCTGATTAAAAAGTCAAAGTAAAAGAGATAATAAAGATGTAAGTGATTACACTAATTTTTACGTCCGTTACGCATATGTAAAAAGTCAACCCGGTGCGTAAAAAATTCTGTAATTTTTTTACGTATATGTAACATGCATATGTTACACATGTGTAAAAAATATTAAAAAAATGTTACATTGAGTTCTTTCGAGTTCTTAAAACTCAAAAAGGTTCTCATTTGAAATCTCCTCTCTCTCTCTGTGTATATATATATATATAACCGCTGGTAATTATAACCGTTGATTTATGGCCTATATTTGTTTTGACAGTTTTGCAATTAATTGGCTCATTGATTCAATTAGTTTTTTAAGAAAAAAGGTAAAACTGTAAAATGTGTTACGTAAAATTGGGAATTGTTGAGTTCTTGGAAGTTTCGGTTTATTCTTTTATTGAATTTAATTATGTGTTAATCTAATTTAAAAGTACATTAGAATTCTTTTATGTTTGATTCTATGAATGACGTTACTTTTATTTTATAATTTCTTTTTATATATAAAAAAATATTCATTATTTTCTCTTCATACCACAACAATTTCATCTAATATTATAAGGAATCAATTATGTTTATTTTTGTCACTAGATCATTCGATGTTAATTTAACATTGCATTCTAATTTACTAGATCATGCGATATTGATTTAAGATTGCATTCTAAATTATTGGCAAGTTACAAATCACTTTTTTTATTTTAATTATTTTTTAATCAATGTTTTATGTGCAGGAATATATGAATTATGTGTAGGTAAAAATAAAATGATCTAACAATTTGTGTAGGCAAATATGGGTTATTTGTAAGTGAATATTAGTTACGTGGTGATGAAAATAAATGAAACTGGCAATTTGTATTAGCAATTTGAAACCTACATAAAACTAATAATATGTGTAGACAATTTGTAATACCATCTACGCAATACATGTTTAAACATACTCAAAACAAAATAAACTATTTTTTTATTTTACATATAAATCTAAATAATATAAATGACGAAGCATACTAATAAACTACACTTATAACATTTCCATGTACAAATTCTTAATACCACCAATACAATATATTAAGCAGCCTCCTGAAGGTGTGTAGGGTAATGTAGGGTCACGGATTTAACCTTGTAGGTTAATGTTGGGGGATGTAGTGAAATGTGATCAAGGAGTTTGTTACAAATAATTATGTGTATATATAGTTCTATGGATCTTTTGGAAAAGAGCTTTATTAAACATAATTTGTTTTTTTGTAAGGCCCCGATCCCATGTGCCCTACATTTGCACGGGTTGGATTTACTCATTCACATAATTCAGAAATCAGAGTTAATTAAAACAAATTGCAGAATATAAAAGTCATACATTCAAACCATTCATCGAGTACTTGGTTAAAACAAAAAAACATAAGTCTTAACATAAACGAAACAAGACGTGAATCTTCTTTCGATGCCAGTTTTCATTTTATTAGCCAAGTGTCTCCATCAAGCAACCTGCCTCATTCTATTCACCTGCGTACATACTAAAAGTCAGCTACGCTGAGTGAGTTCTAGTTAATCAATTAACATGCATTACATTCATATCCATACTTATACGTGTCCGATGATATGCATCCGTACTTTACTTACTATTTCTTCTTTCATACATTCTTTACATACGTACGTACTTACGTAGCTTCTTACATAATTCCCTATGGTATACCGTAAGCTATTTTATTTCTACCGTCTCAGATATTATTAGGGTCTGGTCCATTCTGTCTCAGATATTATTAGGGTCTGGTCCATTCTCAAACTAATTATACTAGTTTAACGAACTTAACTTTATTTTATTAGTTTGATAAACTTTAACTTTATTATTAAGAAGCCAATCTTTATAAGTTACGAACCGGGTTAAGTTTTCATACTTTTATAAGTTAACAATCTATTAATGAACTCATATGTTTATGTTTTCTTAGCGAGTCGGGGTTTGGGTTGAATCCATGACCTTATTGAACCGAGTTTGGGTCGAGTTCCCTTAGTTCATTTAAATCATCGTTCGAGCCGAATACCCCTACCCTTGATTCTTAGGTGGTTCGGATATCCATGAGCCGGTGGAGTCCCAGAATCGGGTCAAGTCCCAAGTTTCTATTCAAGTTATATTTTGAGGCGACCCAGCTATTGAACCGAGTCGACCTTGACCCACTAGACACAAAATCGAGTTGTGTATGTCAGCAAGTGCCTGACATGTTCCAAAGTGAAAGCTGAACATAGAAGACCGCCTGGTCTACTGCAACAACCAGAGATCCCTCAGTGGAAATGGGATAATATTACCATGGACTTCATAACCAAACTGCCAGTTACTCCGCGAAGTTATGATGCGATTTGGGTAATTGTGGATAGATTAACTAAATCCGCTCATTTTATACCCATTAGAGAAAAAGACAGAATGGAGAAGTTAACTCAACTGTATCTGAAAGAGATCGTAGCCAAACATGGAATACCGGTCTCAATCATTTCTGACAGAGATGGTCGATTTGTTTCTCGTTTTTGGCAATCTCTTCACGAATCCCTAGGAACTCGCTTAGATATGAGCACCGCCTATCACCCCCAGACAGACGGTCAAAGCGAAAGAACTATCCAAACATTGGAAGACATGCTGCGAGCCTGTATCATTGACTTCGGAAGTAGTTGGGATACTTATCTGCATTTAGCTGAATTCTCTTATAATAACAGCTACCATTCCAGTATTAAGGCTGCACCGGTTGAAGCCTTGTACGGAAGAAAATGTCGATCTCCCCTTTGCTGGGCAGAAGTCGGAGAAAAGCAACTTACAGGTCCTGAAATTGTCCAAGAGACCACCGACAGAGTCTTTCAAATCAAGGACAGGTTAAAAGCTGCAGCCGACAGACAGAAAAGTTATGCGGATAATCGCAGGAGACCGTTGGAATTCCAAGTAGGAGACCAAGTGTTACTAAAGGTATCACCTTGGAAAGGCATAGTCAGATTCGGTAAAAGAGGAAAACTTAGTCCACGTTACGTTGGACCGTTCAAAATCACCGAACGAGTAGGGTCGGTAGCCTATCGACTCGACCTACCTTCAGAACTCAGTGGAATACACGACGTGTTTCACATATCCAATCTGAAGAAATGTCTATCTGACGAATCGCTGATTGTTCCTATTGAAGACATAAGGGTTGATAATAAGCTTCGATTTGTAGAAGAACCTGTTGAAGTCTTGGACTGGAAAATCCAGAAGCTAAGGCATAACAGGATTAAGCTTATTAAGGTTCGCTGGAATTCAAGACTTGGTCCCGAGTTCACGTGGAACGTCAGGATCAAATGAAGGCGAAATACCCTCACCTCTTCCCAGAAGAAACCGAAACCAGCACTACATCCTAAATTTCGGGACGAAATTTCTAAAAGGATGGGTGAATGTGACAACCGCCAAAAATTAGACTAATCTGGTAATTATATTAACCGAAATCGTGTATTAATTAGTAAGGTAAATATATAGGAATAATATTTTTAGCCAAAGTTTTTGATTTTAGTTGAATATTAATATATGGAACCCGAAAAAGTTCAATTTTGTCGTGTAGCTGACACTGTACAGATTGACACCGGGTAATATCTCAAAACGGATAAATTCATAAACGTGTCAAGATGACCTCGAAAAATAAAATTTTATGTTAGGATATTAGAGATAGTGTATAAACTTAATTTTAGAAGGTTCGAATCGCGAAAATTAGAAAATAAGTAACCGAAAGCCAGTAGAGGACACCGTAAGAGCCCGACATTAAGTTTTTCAGAAAAATATGTTTTTAGGCAGACATTGACTGTAATCTAATTTCGCTCAAAGTCTGATAAAAATTATTAGAAACGGAAGTCGTTTGGCTAGATAAATTACGAGATACGTTAAACATTAATACCTAGTTATTAGCAATGCCAAAATTCAAATCACCTCTCCCTCTCCCTCTCCCATCTCTCTCGGCCTCCACACACACACAATCCAACCCCACCTCCCAAACCCACCAATAAGAAACACACATGTAGTTATGCAATGATTACCTAGAAGCTTCAATATGGACACATGCACACTCTACCATCCAACTCACTACCCTATACCCCTCTCTTCCTCCCTTTATATAACCGGCCACCCCATCACCTTCCTACCATCTCACATTTTCAAACTTTTACACACACAACAATTGATTATGAGGTATTTGGTGGAGGTTTAAGCAAAATACAAGAAGTAGGAAGCCAAAGGAAGGATTATAGCCAACCCAAAGACACATTATCACCACCATAGGCACCAAATCCGAAACCCAAGGTAACCCACTTCAAAGATTTGTGTATACTAGTTGTTATTTGATGTTTAAGGTTTGATTCTAGTATGTTTGGTAGTATACATGCAAGCATGATATGGATATATGCATGTATGTATGTAGCCGTGAGTTTACATAGGAATGCATAAGATGGGTTTTGTTGATTATAGGACTTGATATGGTTACATTTTTAGCTTGTATAGATTGTCCATATGGATGTTACTTGAGTTTGTTTAACAAATGAGTTTAAGTATTGTTTTAATATTGGAAGTAAATGTGAAAATGGTCAAAAGATTGGAAATGGATTATGGATAAAAACACTCATTAGAACCATGGATTTTGATTTTGGTAATGGATTGGAGTTGTAAGTTTGTTAAATGGTAAAATGGTTAAAGAAAAGTGATAATCTTGAAAACCCACATACTTGATTACTTGAAAAAGTTGTAAGTAATAATAATAATGGTGTTGAAAGAATCTTGGAAAAGGGTTGACAAAAGTGTAGGGATTTGACTTTGATGGAAAGTCACTTACACATGCAAGTAATACAAAATTTGATTTTTATCATAAAGCTCATACTTGTTTTATATGGATTGAAAATGACAAACTAAGTGATTGAATGGGACATATGGAAAGGAATGAAATCTACTAGAAGTACTAGGATGCATGAAACATAATAACTTAGATAAACAAGAGTTTGTGTTAAACTTACTAATAAAGGAAACTTTATAAATTGTACAAGATGTTTTGCAAAATGATTTGATAAGTGAACATAGTCTTGTGTGGATGATTAAAGACTTGTGGTTAGGATTACTTTAGTAAACTCCATTGTAAAGATTGTTAGTATGATAATGAGGTTATGAAAAATTGCTACTTACTAATAATAGAAACTTTATTGTTAAAGAAATCAAGAATGTGTTTGTTAAAGGATAATTATGGGATGAAATAAGATGTTACTATGGATTAGTAAGATCTGGAAATTTTGGTACATAAACACCTTGTAGAGATTGAAGAAATAACATGTATATTGTATAGTTGAAAACTTAAGCTAAGGCTTGAACACGTGTAGTTAAAAATTTGTTTTATGTGCATACTTGATGCTAGATGATCAAACATGTATATGATGATATATTATTTGTTATTATGTGTATATTTGCTGTACCAAATGGTTTGGTTTTGACATTGTGACTTAAACAGCTTGTCGGTGACTTTAACGATCGGAAAGTTCGACTTTTAAGGTGAACCGACATGAGTTTTTGGAACTGAATTAAAACTGCTCCTAAAGTCATAATATTCTTATATTTAACATAAATTAAAGTATAAGAAAAGTCAAGAATAGCAAAACTTAAATCAACACGGTTCGTGTCGCGAAAACCGACACGAAAACGTTAAAAATTGGCATTTTTAAGAAATTGGAAATAAAATAAAAACCAAAACATTTTTATTGAAAAACCAATAAAACTTGACTAAAAACCATATAAAAAGTGTTTTAGATAATTTAAAACTAAAAGTTTCATAAAAAGGGCAACCGGTTCGTTTTTAAGCTCAAAACCGACGAAACCGGCAAAACCGACAAAACCGATTATAATAGAGTCAAAATTTTAAATAAAATGATAACTTGAATTTTTCCAAAACACTCCAGCAACTAAAGGTAATAGATTTTAATAATTAAATTAAATTATTAAATAAAACAATTATTAGTTGATTATTACTTGTTTATATTTTTAAGTATAGAATTATAAGATTATAAGTAGTAAACTTTGTGCGTTATGTGCTTGTGTGGATTTTTAGAATAAGAATATATATATTTAACGAACGTGTACTAATATAGGAACGAGCGTTTATTCAAAAACCCGAAATCAAAGGTGAGTTCTTCCTCCGAAAAGCATATTGTATATCTATATTCGTATTTATATATATATGTTTTGAAAACGCATTATACTACAAATTGTCGTTATTGTGGGATGAATCAATTTGGTTAAATAACTGTTAACCGGACGGCGGGCACAGAAATGTTGGTAGATCTATCGGGGTGACGCTCCCCACTTCCATTCACGTTGGGTTAAAAGTGGGAATATTTTGAGTATGGTACGTTTCGAGTTATCAAATTGGTAGTCATACACGCGTTGTATTCGTAGCTAGTCTACAACTAACGCTTTTTGTGCTTAAAGGTAAAATGCGGGTTTCGTTATTGTGTGTACCGTGTTTGATCGGTCTTTAATTGGGAGTATAATGGCCGTACACCATTATATTCATGTGTTGTTTATATATAAATTGTTTATATTTATATAATAAGTTTTTCTTCTCAGGAATAACTCACCAACATTCGTGTTGACCCAAAAATTATTTAAATATGCTTTGCAGGAAAGTGAAGGTTTCGAGGTGGCATGGAAATGAGAGCGTGGGGTGTTTGAACAAAAGTGATGTGTTGTAAACCGTGCATTAGCACGTGTAGTAAACTCTGATGTTGTAAAATATTTCCTTATAATAAAAGATGATGCTTTTATTGTTAATTGTTTATTATTGTTGACTATCGGCGTCTGTCATAACCCGACGAATTAAAGTTAAGACTTCCGCTGTGTTAAGTTAAAGTTTTCGGGGTGTGACACAAATAAAGTTTAACTTGATAATATTCTAAAGTCTTGTCTACATGTCCAACTTCAATCTTCAATATTAACAACCTGCATATGCGTAGAAAATGGAGTTTGTCAACAACACATGTTGAGTGAGATGATCACCAATTTTGACACAACAAATAATATATATGATATATTATAGATAATTGATAAATAATAAGTGTTAAATGCGCAAACCAACCATGTGATAGTAATCAATCAAATCATAACAAAACATGTATATAACCAAATCACAACCAAAGACTTGATAGTGTGCCAATGAATCGTTGCCAAGCGAATCGGGCATTGATTACAATGACTGAGATTTTCGGTTTACCTTCTCCAAGCGAATCGGGCTCTGGTTACTAAGACGGTCGTATGATCATACTAATGGGAATCCAAGACTTGATAGAATACAAACACACTTAAACAAATAGCAATTAGCAAATAGCATTTAATTGATACAACACACAATTATCATGTTTGCGATTGTTTGAGATATATATATGATAGAAAATATGAATAAGTACGCATATGTCCCCCAAAACGTTTGAAAATAGTATATAAAAAGGGGAATGATCAAACTCACCTTAGATTAATGACAAGCGATTAATAAATGTGATTAAACGAGCTAACGAATAAGCGAGTCGTCCAATACACGTCAAATTTTATAAACGATCAGAATCTGAATATTTGAGATATGATAATACAAGTAAAAACAAACTCGTGGCCGCTGAAATCAATCCAAACGGACGTTTAGAACTCTAGATATGTTATATTTAAGATTTAAGTGAGCTGGTACTGACCAGAATCCGAACAACGAGTCAGGAGTCAGGTTTTGGTCAGTAGCCTTAAAATTTCGTTACGAGAATAAAAGTCTTCTGGACCGAATGTTGAATCTGACCAGAAGTAAGAGAAAACATTAAGTCAAACTAGTTGACTATTTTGTCCTTTAACGAGTTTTAAACGATTTGACCAGTCAACACCCTTCAACCACCGAAATTGATTGAAGGTTATTGTCTAGGGAATATATATGAATGATTTCTATGTTTACAACTTACCCATAAAGTGAAAGAATCAACAGAAACGATGAGTCAAAGGTCCATACGTATGCAAAGTCAACCGGTTATGAACGTATCTTCAGCCAATAAGCAAAAACCAAAGAGTTTGAGGAGGGTCAGAGGAGGGTGATGAGTCAGAGTAGTGTTTTAGGGTTTAGGGATGATTTGGGGTAGAGAAATAATGATATGTTTATATAGGATACACTAAATCGATCTAAATATGGTAACTTACTCGTTTAAGAACCGAATGGGCCTTTAATGATTAAATCAATGTTACAAGCTGTAAATTTCATTCTTGATCAAGGGGTTATGTATATGGACATGTATTTTAGTTATATTAGTTTTCTTGGAGCTTAAGTCACCCGATTTATGCCTAAAATAAGTGATTTGCATGCTAAAAACGAATTAGGAAACAAAATAATCAATTAATAACAAAATCAAACCAATTAATTATAAAAATTCGTTTTTAATGTTTAAGGTAAGAAAATGAACATGTTATAATATTATATAACTTATCTTGGGGCATAAGTTTCGAGATTTGAGTCAAAAATAGTCCCTATACTTTTATAAATGCGAATTTAAGCCGTTTTAACTAATTACAAGAGTTTTTTAAGAACTATTTGGCATAAATGAAAGTTATGAAATTATAAAATAAGTTAAACCAAGTCAAATACCAATAAATACAAGTTTTAAATAGTTCGAAAGATCCAAATTACATTCCGAATAGGTTTAAACTTAAACGAATACAAATACGAAAAATCCGAGATGTTACACATAATTATTCTCAAGCCCATAATCCACCTTAATCATATCCTTTCATCTTATTATTCTCTATTAATTCTAAGTAACAACGCATGATGATTAAATAAAACTGATTTTATTTATAAATCCGAAAACATGGATGTTTCAAGTCTTCCCTCATTAAAAAGGTTTCGTCTCCGAAACCTATCTATTACACAAACAACTGAGGATAGAACTTACGCATTTCTTCCTCAACTTCCCACGTTGCATCCGATCCTTTACGGTGTTTCCAAATCACCTTTACTAACGGAATGACCTTGTGACAAAGCTGCTTGTCCTTTCGGTCAACTATCTCGATAGGTTGCTCGATGTAATTCAACTGTTCATCTACTTTTATGTCCATTAACGGCACGTGAGAAGTGTCATCAGCGAGGCATTTCCTTAACTGAGAGACATGAAAGGTAGAGTGAATTTCTTCCAGTTCTTCAGGTAGATTGAGCTTATAAGCCACTTCTCCTACACGGGCTATGATCCTGAACGGTCCAATATATCTTGGACTCAGCTTTCCCCTCTTTCTAAAATGAATAATTTCTTTCCAAGACGAGACCTTAAGCATCACGTTGTCGCCAACTTGTGGCTCAAATTAAATAAGGGTACAAGAGTAATTTGTCATGTATTTTCTCTCTCTTCATGTCACCATCTATTTGTCTTTTTATGTTTATAATATTCTCTCTCTTTTTTTTTAACATTAGACAAAACCCATATTAGTATTATTAAATTGTTCATAATGATAAATAACCGACCAAGTATCTTCACGAATTTAGTATCCAGATCAAACTGATCCAAAATAATTTGGTGAATTATGCGACTTGTGTATATTTTATAGTGAGAGAAAAGCCTTTTAAACTCTTATTCTTTCGAAACGGGACATCTTAAAAAGTTGGAGGGAAATGATTAATGAAATTATAAGGCTGTGTAGTGGAGAGATTTTGAGCTGAAATCGCCTCACGTCACCCTCCACACCCTCCCCCCGGGGTGATTTTGGGGTGATTTTTTAGGGGGGTGGGGACAAATACATCTCTCCCTTCAACTTGGAAATCTAATATTATTATATTATTATTGGGGCGATTTTGGGCTATAAACCACTAGACCCTAAAATGAAAATCGCCCCTACTAATGTTGCGCCACGTGTTAAAAGTCGTCCTCCAATGTAGCCACTCCACTACACATGACCTAACCTTTATCATGTGGAAGTATCTTATTTACATTTTATGTATGTGTATATATATTTTTTATGTTTCTGTCAACTACTAAAAGGTTTAATATTGACTTTTCCTTTTTTGAAATTTGACGAATTTACTTTGCTTAAATATGTAAAAAGTAATTTGTTTTTTAAATTTAGTTATTCACGAACACTTACAACCTTTTTTTTTTTTGCATCTTGTTTAATAGTGACTTTTAGTTTTTAAATTTTGGAAAGGTTTTATGTTGTGTAATTTGTCTATTTTATGTAACTTGTGTATTTTGTTTTGTGTAATTTATGTTTCTTATTTTTATATAATTGATAAGTATGTAAGTTTGTGTATTTCATGATTGAGTGATTAATGTAATAGAATAATTTGTTTAAGTGGTGTAGATGTAATTTGAGTAGTTTACGTAATTTGTGTATTATATAGTAATTTGATTAATTTGTATACTTGAGGTAATTTATGTAATTTGTGTAGTTTTTGTAATTTATGTAATTCAGGCAATTTACGTAATTTGTTTAGTTTAGGTAAGTTATGTATATTAATATGTAATTCTGTATACGTGTATATGTTGGAATACCGTATGCCCGAGACACATAATTAGGTTAATGTGGCTAGTTGTGTTTGATCCAAGTCGGGTCATACCCAATAACGAGTTAGACACACACCAATTATGTATTTGTTAAGATAAGATCTATGAGACAAATACAGAACACGATACATTCAGAAAATCGGGTTTCTGAATACTTACTTGAAAGTGTTAAATAAATTAATTGGTTAATTTATTTATTCAAATAATTATTATTGGAATGATTATTTAACTATGTGTTCTTTTATAAAATGGTTTATAAAAGATGGGGTGTTTATATATTTTATAAAGTATAAAATAATAATAAAAAAAAAATAAAAAATAAATATATATATATTTTTGGGGCCGGTTTTGGGTGGGCCCCACACCCCAAAGTATTGGTCAAACTTTGTCATGGTTTGGTGGAGCTTGAGTGATCTACACTTGACTATAATCTAACACCATGTATGAATGATTTGATTGTGTGTTGAGTGTGAATATATATATATATATATTCTAACAAGCAACACATGTTTTTTTTCAAGTAAGAAAACCACAAGACTTTCTTTCTTTCTTTGTTCTTGCTTACGGCCAAGATCAAAAGGAGGCTCGGGTCTCGATTATTCGTGTTCAAGCTCCCTAACAAAGTTCGGTGTGTGTTGGAGGCTCGGGGTATCTTCCGTTTGAGGATTTTCCCTTTGAAAGTCTAGCATCAACATCATCATCTTCTTCAACATCAACTACACTCTTAAAAGGTTAAGAATGTAAGTGTTTATAGATTTGATAGTTTAGTTTTCCCGTATCATTTGATCCTTGCTTCGGGTTTCTAATAAATAGATTATTGGTAATCTTATGACATGAATAAACTAGGTTGTTCATGAACACATTTCCTATAAACTTGTAATATATACATATATAAACACATGGATACATATGTTTAGTTTATTTATATCACGCTTCCGCCTTAATTGTGACTAGTTAAATGGTTAACTAAGTTTAAAATATCCATAGAAACCCAACAAATGGTATCAGAGCCGCGATACGGAAAACTAAGCTTCGGGTTTTCGGTTTTATATTTTCCCCTTGAAAGATTTTATACAAAAATAAACATGCATGATTTTTTGTATTTAATCTTGTTATATTTTTTGGCTTTGTTAAAAAAAAAATAAAAAATAAAAAAAATAAAACCGAGTGAAATGGGCCGAAGCCCATTTTGGATGAATGGGCCGAAGCCCATAAGACCTTTCATTGGGCCGAAGCCCATGTGTTTTGGACATGTGGGCCGAAGCCCATAATCAAGTTATTGGGTCAAGCCCAAATGGGTTGGGCTAGGCCCGATAAGGTCAAGGGGTTTTGGAACGGGTTCCTAAGACATAACGGGTTATGTTTGTTATAACTAGACCGAGCCGTAGACCAAATGGATGTTTGTTGTGATTGTTATTAATTATTCAAAGTTTCGGTTTGTAATAATTAATTAGGGGCAATTTTGTAATTATTTATTCATATGGGTATATAATAAATAGATTATTTGTAATATCTTTATTTTATAGAAAAAAATGTATTAGGACATTTGTTTTGTAAATTTAAAGAAGATTGCAAAATTGGAAGTTTGGGCCTTATTGGGCCGGGTATGGTGATAATGGGTCTCACAAGCCCATTAAGGGGATTCAAGCCCAAAAGGACCTAAGCCCACCTATTGAGCCCAAATGGAAGCTTATGGAAGCTAAGGCCCAAGTTCAAGCCCAATGGATCACAACGGGGTTGAAGAAGATGCTCGAAGCATTTGGATGCGGGATCGAGTGGGAGCTACAACATCCATGTGTCATGTGTCCCTTAGGATCGGACCTAAGACACACACTTGTTTCAGCTAACAAGTGTGGTCTAACTTAGTGGCTCGTGTCTAGTATAATTGTGTATGCTTGTTAATTGATTGTTTGATTATGTGGTTGCAAGATATTAGGATATCAACTTCGTCACATAGAATTAATTAACAAAGCATAGAACGGGTTCAAATAATTATCGGTAATTACGTGACACATAGTTTAATAAAATGGATTTATTAACTAGCCGTCTCACGCCCATAATAAAATGGTTTTATTATAAATTAGAATTTTGAAAATGGTTTCAAAATAATCATGTTTCTAAATGCATGTTAGAACATGATTTAAAGTTTTACAACTAGAATTATTGAAACTAAAAATCCCTTTTAAAATTAAGGATAACAAGTTAAACACCATCCTTTTGTATAACGCTTAACATATTAGTAAGCTCTTAGTGGGAAAAAGGTCACCTAACCACGTAGAGTAAATTAATATGTTGAGGTAATATTGGCATATAAATGGGAAAAAGGTCACCTAACCGTTTGTATGTTGATATTACAAGTTGATACAAGTAGGACGACTTAAATTAGAACCATGTGAAGAGGGTCACCCAAGCATGGGGTCTAATAGGTGTTGATGGGATAAACATGCCGACACGAAATATGATTTCGAACCGGTCCCACAAACTCTAGAAGTTGCAAAAGGGTTTGCAATTGTTATGAATAACTACCTTGATAAACCGACAATGGGAAAAAGGTCACCTAACCGGAGTCGGGTTTATCGTTGGATTCTAGATTTTAATTATTAATTATATTTGGTATATATAAAAGGGTATTAATAATTAAAAAGGTAAAACATTAAAATGAACTTAATTAAAATTCTGCAGATGGCCACACACGTCGACGACAACATAATCCCTAACGTCCAAAATGTATCTCTCCGATCTATTCTCGCTAAAGACCGTCTTAACCACAATAACTTTTCGGATTGGTTCCGAAATTTAAGGATTGTTCTAAAACAAGAAAAATTATATCATGTTTTGGAAACACCTATCCCCAATGAACCGGAAGAGGGAAGTGAGGTCGAATATATGAATTGGGTCCAACACACGGAAGATTCCATTCAAGTGTCATGCCTCATGTTGGCGACTATGGTTCCCGAAATCCAAAAGGATTTCGAAAACCATAATGCGTACGACATGATTACTCAACTTAAGGAAATGTTCCTTAAGCAATCAAGAGTTGAAAGGTTCGAAACGGTTCGAGCCTTGCATGCATGTAGAATGGATGATAATCAACCAGTTTCAACTTATGTGCTTAAGATGAAAAGTTACATTGATCGCCTCGCCAAGCTCAATTGTCCCATCTCAAAAGAGTTAGCAACGGATTTGATCCTTAACTCTTTGTCGAAAAGGTTCGACACTTTCGTGTTAAATTATAACATGAACGGGTGGGACAAAAACATTGGAGAACTTCACTCAATGCTTAAAACAGCCGAGGCGAGCATGGGTAAAAGGGTTTTACCCGTGTTTGCGATCAATGAAGGTAGATCCAAGAATCGATCTCAACCCAATCCTAAGGCTAAGGTAGCAAAAAGAAAGGGTCCTCCTGTGCATCTTAAGGGTAAGGGCAAATCACCGGTTATGGCAAAGAAACAAAAGGTTGTGGAACCGAGGGGTCATAAGGATGATCCTTGTTTTGGTTGTGGGGAGACCGGACATTGGAAACGCAATTGCCCGGTCTACCTAAAAGAGCTAAGAGACAAGAGGAATGCGGGGCATGCCTCGGGTAATGTCTTTATGATTAATATTAAGCTAAATCTTATTTCTTCTAACACATGGGTATTGGATACCGGATGTGGAACTCATATTTGCAATTGGTTGCAGGGGTTCAAAAGGAATGAAGACTTAAAGAAGGGCGAAGTGAGTCTTTTCATGGGCAACGGTGCAAGGGTGCACGTGGTCGCTAGAGGAGACTTCACTTTATCGCTTCCAAGTGGTTTGGAAGTTGTTTTGAGAAATGTTTTGTATGCTCCTAGTTTGACTAGGAACATTATTTCCGTGCACCTTCTTAGACAATGTAACTTTGACTTTAAATTTGTAAAATCAGAAATGCATGTATCATCTAATGGTATCTTTTATTTTAAGGCTGTACCAAACAACGGTATTTATGAATTGGTTCATGACAATACCTCAAATAGCTCATTATATCAAACTTCCACTAAAAGACTCAAAAAGGATTTGAGTGATTCCTACATTTGGCATTGTCGTCTTGGACACATAAACAAGAATCGTGTAAATACTCTCCAAAAGAATGGTCTTTTGAAAACAAATGAGTTAGGTTCGTTTGATGAGTGTGAATCTTGTATTCAAGGCAAGATGACCAAAGAACCTTTTAAAGGTACAAATGAAAGGGCTAAGGACTTGTTAGGTATCATACATACGGATGTATGCGGACCTCTCAAGCCCACTAGTAGGAATAGTGAAAGGTACTTCATTACCTTTACCGACGATTTTAGTCGATATGGGTATGTGTATCTAATGAAACACAAACATGAAGCCTTTGAAATGTTCAAGGAATTTCAAAATGAAGTACAAAATCAGCTCGACCGAACAATCAAGGTACTCCGCTCCGATAGAGGAGGCGAATACCTAAGTGATGCTTTTCAATGTCATCTTAGAGATTGTGGAATTATTTCACAGTTCACTCCTCCTGGAACTCCTCAACATAACGGAGTATCCGAGAGGATGAATAGAACACTGTTGGACATGGTTCGATCAATGATGGCACGAAGCTCACTACCGCCATCATTTTGGGGATATGCGCTACTTACAGCGGCTCGTATTTTGAATATGGCCCCGACCAAAAAGGTGGATCGAATACCCTATGAAGTGTGGCATGGAAAGGTTCCATCCTTTTCATATTTAAGGGTATGGGGATGCATAGTTTATGTTAAACGTGACACCCCAAATAAGCTTGAGGCTCGATCCATCAGGTGTATCTTCATAGGATACCCAAAGGATGATATAGGATATATATTCTATGATCCTAGTGAACAAAAGGTGTTTGTTTCACGCAAAGGATACTTCTTAGAAACTAAGTTCCTTATGGAAGGACCTAGTGAAAAGAGAGTGGAACTTGAAGAGGTTCAAGAATCACTGGATGATACACAGTTGGTCGATACTAGTTTTCAACACGAGGATGTTGAAGGTGATCAAATGGTTGATCATACACACGTTGCTCGCAGATCTAGTAGGATTAGTCGACCTCCCAAGAAATATGGATTTCTCGTGGATGATTGCTACTTGGTCGATTCGGATGAACCGATCTCCTACAAAGATGCTATGTCACAACCTGATTGTGACAAGTGGCTTGAAGCCATGAGCGCCGAGATGCAATCCATGCAGGATAACCAAGTTTGGGAATTGGTTGATCGTCCACTTAACTCCAAACTGGTTGGATGTAAGTGGGTCTTCAAGAAGAAGACCGATATGCATGGAAATTTAGATACTTACAAAGCACGACTTGTAGCAAAAGGTTTCACGCAAACTCAAGGGATTGATTATGATGAAACCTTCTCGCCGGTCGCGATGCTTAAGTCGATCAGGATATTATTTGCCATTGCAGCTCATTTTGATTATGAGATATGGCAGATGGATGTCAAGACCGCTTTTCTTAATGGATATCTTGAGGAAGATGTCCATATTGTTCAGCCTGAAGGTTTTGTCAATCCATCTAATCCTGACAAAGTATGTAAGTTAAGGAAATCAATCTACGGGTTGAAACAAGCATCACGGATGTGGAATCATCGTTTCAATGAAGAAATCAAAGCGTTTGGTTTCGTCCAAAACGGTGATGAGGCGTGTGTGTATAAATGGGCTAGTGGGAGTATAGTCATGTTCCTTATTTTGTATGTCGATGATATACTTTTATTTGGAAATGATATACCAAGTATGGAAAGCGTTAAAGCGTGGTTAAGTAGTCGTTTCTCAATTAAGGATCTTGGAGAAGCGACATATATCTTGGGAATAAAGGTCTATAGGGATAGACAAAGGAAATTGATTGGACTCAATCAAAGTGCATACATTGATAAAATCCTGAAAAGGTTCAGGATGGAAAACTCTAAGAAAGGTTTGGTACCATTCCTAGAGGAACCGTGTTAAGCTCATCCCAAAGTCCTAGCTCTAAGGAAGAGCAGGATAGGATGAAGCATGTTCCTTATGCTTCTGCAATAGGATCTATTATGTATGCAATGATGTGCACCAGACCGGACGTCTCGTATGCTTTAAGCATAACGAGTAGATACCAGCACAACCCAGGTGACAGTCATTGGATGGCTGTCAAGAATATATTAAAATACCTTAGAAGGACTAAGGATATGTTTTTAATATATGGGTCTGGTGAGGAGGAACTCGTCGTAAAGGGTTACGTGGATGCGAGTTTCCAAACTGACCGAGATGATTCTCGGTCACAGTCGGGATATGTCTTCATTTTGAATGGAGGCGCTGTCTCTTGGAAGAGTTCGAAGCAGGATGTTGTCGCGTTATCCACTACAGAATCTGAGTACATCGCCGCTTCAATGGCAGCCCAAGAGGCTGCATGGATGAAAAAGTTCATCATGGATCTAGGGATTATCTCTACCATTCAGGAGCCCCTAGAGATATTCTGTGACAATGAGGGTGCTATTGCACAGATCAAGGAGCCTCGTGCTCATTAGAAAACGAGGCACATTGAGCGCAGATTCAACTACATAAGGGATGAAGTTGAAAAAGGAAAGATATGTATTCATAAAGTTCATACCGATCAAAATATTGCGGACCCACTCACGAAGCTCCTCGATAGGCCAAAGCATGAGGGTCATGTTTGTGCATTAGGACTTCGGTATTCTAGTTAGTGGATTTAATCTGTGTTTAGTGTTTGTATAAGAACAAATGTAATGGGTATCTCATGATAATTAATTATGTTTTAATTTTTCAATGAGTTATGTTCTATATTTGCATGTTTAATCCATGAATGACTTATGTTGTTCTAAAAGTCCGTAGTCGATCATGCTTGTGGGAACAAGTATGAAGGTAAGACTATTATGAACCCGGATTGGTTGATATTCATGTGATGAATATAGGGCATAGGTTTGCCACCAAGGTTCATAGATATTTGTGGGATACAAATATTGGACATGATCCGCTCTCAAGGATCACTGCATGGTGTTAGTGCAACTGATCATAAGTAATCCTTGAGTAAAGGCGAGTACCATTGTGTCCTTTGACCTGAGATGCATATTGGATCTGGTTTTTCATCAAGTCTGATAACTTGACTCTCTTCTTTGTTATTTCGGTAACACGATGACGTGTAAGAAAGAGCTCAGATATCATATGAGATGTCAACGAGGATGTATGCAGTCAAGATGGGATTTGTTCCTCTTATGTGTTGAGAGTTTAGATGTCTAAGGCCTGTTAAGTTAAATCATTGAGAGAATGATCACTCTGTGTCTCTTCGATTTGACAGGACATCTAGTAACAAAGGGATGTAATGATAAGACTTACCTATATCATATCAAGTATGGACTTGAAGGGGATGATGTTATTGAATGGCACTTAGTCAAACACACTAGGGGTGGTGACCTGTTGTTAGGCGGTATTCACCATTAGCATTAACATCTTATGAGTCACGAGCAAGTGGGAGATTGTTGGAATACCGTATGCCCGAGACACATAATTAGGTTAATGTGGCTAGTTGTGTTTGATCCAAGTCGGGTCATACCCAATAACGAGTTAGACACACACCAATTATGTATTTGTTAAGATAAGATCTATGAGACAAATACAGAACACGATACATTCAGAAAATCGGGTTTCTGAATACTTACTTGAAAGTGTTAAATAAATTAATTGGTTAATTTATTTATTCAAATAATTATTATTGGAATGATTATTTAACTATGTGTTCTTTTATAAAATGGTTTATAAAAGATGGGGTGTTTATATATTTTATAAAGTATAAAATAATAATAAAAAAAAAATAAATAAATAAAAAATAAATATATATTTTTGGGGCCGGTTTTGGGTGGGCCCCACACCCCAAAGTATTGGTCAAACTTTGTCATGGTTTGGTGGAGCTTGAGTGATCTACACTTGACTATAAACTAACACCATGTATGAATGATTTGATTGTGTGTTGAGTGTGAATATATATATATATATTCTAACAAGCAACACATGTTTTTTTTCAAGTAAGAAAACCACAAGACTTTCTTTCTTTCTTTGTTCTTGCTTACGGCCAAGATCAAAAGGAGGCTCGGGTCTCGATTATTCGTGTTCAAGCTCCCTAACAAAGTTCGGTGTGTGTTGGAGGCTCGGGGTATCTTCCGTTTGAGGATTTTCCCTTTGAAAGTCTAGCATCAACATCATCATCTTCTTCAACATCAACTACACTCTTAAAAGGTTAAGAATGTAAGTGTTTATAGCTTTGATAGTTTAGTTTTCCCGTATCATTTGATCCTTGCTTCGGGTTTCTAATAAATAGATTATTGGTAATCTTATGACATGAATAAACTAGGTTGTTCATGAACACATTTCCTATAAACTTGTAATATATACATATATAAACACATGGATACATATGTTTAGTTTATTTATATCACGCTTCCGCCTTAATTGTGACTAGTTAAATGATTAACTAAGTTTAAAATATCCATAGAAACCCAACAGTATAAACATCAAAAAGGAAATAACTGATCGCCAAGACTCTTACAAAACAATTAAAAGAAAAAGAAGAAGAAATGGTTAGCAAACAAGGTATTGATTTGAAATGATCGGCTAAAAAAAAGTGTTACTAGAAGAGTTATTAGTTATGTTTGTTAAAAAATTAAATTAATATTAAGTTGGCATTCATTGACATAATATTTTATAGAAAATTAGAAAATATAGGAAGAGATGAATATTAATATAATTTAATATAAGAATAGAAAATTTAGAAATTTGATAAATAATTTCATAAGAATAAGAAATTGATGTTTCCTATATGTGATCATTTAAGGTAAATACATTTTCTTTATTAAACTATATAGTTTGTGACATATAAATTTATTAAAAATGGATTGGATATTTTTGTAAAGGAGATTATAAGAAGTGTTGAAATAAAAAAATAAAGACATAATTAAATAGTTTACTTGATAGATGATGAATTTTGTAAAACATAAAAACGTGGTTGATTTTGTAAATTACCATAATACTTTTTAAATTTAATGCACTTTTTAGTCAACCATTATAATAATTTAATGCACTTTAATTAAATCAAAGAATTAATTAAATGTGTGGATAGAAACGGTTCTTAAAGTTCTTACAACTCAACCAAGTTATTAAATTATCTTTCCCATATTATATATATATATATGTGTGTGTAGATCTTGCGAGAAGTCAAGTTACAACGAGAAGTGTGATAAATCAATCTGGATCATTGATTATGTGTAATCAATGGAGTAGGAAAGTTGTGGCAAACTTATAATTATAAAGATATTAATCTGTGACAATCGTCAATTTCAGGTTAACTCCGTTAACGCAACTCCGTCAATTCAAACTTTAGATTATTGAATCTAAACGCAAACCTCATTACATTTAAACTAGGGTTTAAATGACGCTTAACACTTACTACATGTGTAGTAGTCTTTCGGGATTTGCACCGAAACGCAAACGATTGATGAATAAACGAAAAACACTAAAACACTAATTATGTGATAATTATGTGTTAGGATTATGTGTTATGTGATAATATTATTGTCATGTTAATTTAATGTGCAAGTTATGATAGAATGTTCTAGAAAAAGTAATACTTAATGTTAACTTAATGTGCAAGTTATGATAGAATGTTCTAGAAAAAGTAATACTTAGGAGTTGAGGGGCCAAAGTGTAACATATTCCTTTATAAATACATGGTAAACCTAAACCCTAACCTCCTACCTATTCCCCTACAAAAATCGGCAGCCATCCCCTCCCTTTATTTCCTTGAGATCGATTAATATACACACACACACAATCAAGATCTTTCAAGTTTGATTGAAGATTAAGGTGCTAGGAAGGTATACACAACTATTCTATGTATCCTCTATGTTTAATTGTTAGTTTTATTGGGTTAATTGTAAACCTTTATGGCTGATTTCTTGGTATTATGATATTCATGTGATTCTTGATTTAATTGATGATGATTGATAACTAGTTTGATAGTATTGCATGTTAATTGTTGTGTCCTTGATTGTGAGTTCAAATAAAACCCTAATCTTGTATGTATGGTGTGATTGATATGCATGGATAGTAGTTATAGTGTCTAGAGGGTTATATGGATGCATGATAGTTCATAGATTGTTATTATGATGAGTTTGGATGTGAACAG
This sequence comes from Bidens hawaiensis, assembly GCF_021521415.1. Lineage (NCBI taxonomy): Eukaryota > Viridiplantae > Streptophyta > Magnoliopsida > Asterales > Asteraceae > Bidens > Bidens hawaiensis. Next base: position 121,787 of record NW_027496145.1, read on the forward strand.
ATTCTGGACAGAACGTATATACGATGTTTAACTGACTGTAACGAAGTGTAAACGTGAAAATTGATTGAGATTGTGGGTACTGCAGTAAACTAGGTTGAGTCTAGTTTCTATGAAGTATAAATTCGTAATTTTTGGATAAGTGGAAGTATACTTTTATGATTTTACAAAAACGTGATGCAAAGCTGAGCTGTTAGACCTGCTGTTAGGTTATGTTGTAAATGTTATATCTCATGAACTACGAGACCAATTGGGTTGGTTCCACTTCTGGAGGTTGACTCATTGAGTTAGGAACCAAACCCAAGTGGTCTTGCATTTATTGGATTTTTCGTTTAACGGGAATTACAAATAACATTCTGTTACGCATGAATCTGACTGATATGAGTTTGCTGTAGTGTTTTGGTCATTATAAGAAAAATATATGGAATAAAAATAAGATAAAATATGTTCTGGAAACCTAAGATATGTATGCTTCTGTGGTAATTTTTGGTGAATTAATTGAGACGTTATGATCGGTGAACTAGTGCAATCTTTCAAGTAGAGTTTCTGTCATAACGAAACTAGCTGCTGAGTTGTGTAGGAATGCATGAAATATGATAGCTTTTATATAATTGTTGTATTTGGACCAAAATACCCTTGCGGGGAATAGTTGTTAGTTGATTGCCATGAATTGACCAAATTGCCCTTATGGGGAATAATGGTTAGTTAATCTTTGTTTGTTGACCAAAATGCCCTTACGGGGATAATTGCTAGTAAAGTATGTTATTAGTACGTGACACGAAAGTAATTGCTCACTCGTGTATCGTATCACAATTGTACTTGTTTAAGTCACACACAATTCACAAACGAAACACGAAATCTGTTACGTGCATAGGTATTATGTGCCGAGTCTAGAGACTCGTTAAACATTCCGATACTTAGAAAATCTCTTTGTTATTTTAGAACGCTAGAGAGTTTTCTACGACGCGCATCACTCGGTGATCTAGATCGGATATTCTTCGCAAACGGTGAGTTCACTTACCCCACTCTTAAACTGTTTTCAAACGTTTTTCACTTGGGGGAGATAACATACTCCGATAAACATATTTTCTGAGATAAACGCATATGAAAGATTTTGTTATAAATTATATATCACTTGTAAAGGCTAAGCGGCATACGTAACATTTGAAGTCCCACACATCGGACCGGTTAATATTTGGAATAGCGAGTCACTTTTGGGTAGTACTACTGGGTTTGACAAACCCCACCCGACGCTAAGCTCAACTGGAGGTTGAGTGGGTGTAAATTTTGGCTAACACTTACCATGGTCTGGAGGACCTGGTGACGGGCACTTGATAAACAGTCAGCTTCGGTCGCGAACCACTTAGCGATACTTGTTGTATAGATTAGCTACCTATCGATATATAATTTGACATAACACTATCTGGTAATGCAAAACACTTAAACGCTGTAACGTGGTTACACACTCAAACGCTGCAACGTGGTTACACACTCAAACGCTGTAACGTGGTTACACACTTAAACGCTGTAACGTGGTTACACACTTAAACGCTGTAACGTGGTTACACACTCAAACGCTGTAACGTGGTTACACACTCAAACGTCGTAACGGGGTTACGCAACACTGAAACGCCGTAACGAGGTTACGCAAAACGCTAAACGATTTATCTTATTTAACTTGTGAACTCACCAACCTTGTGTTGACACTTTTAGTATGTTATTCTCAGGTAGCCGAGGCGGGCGCGCGGTTTAGGAGCATGCATTAATTGAAAACATCTTTACTCTGCAAACTTAATTTTAACATTTACATTTGGTTTTAAGTCGTCCTGCGTGACGCAACTTTTGAATTAAGGTTTTACGCTTCCGCACTTACTTTCATTTAAACGTTTTTCTTTGGTTTGGTTATAACTAATGATTCCGATCCTGCCAGTTCACACCCTCTGACGGTAAAACTCCGTTAGTGGATTTTGAGGGTGTGACAGATTGGTATCAGAGCCATTGGTTATAGCGAACTAGAAACTGCATGCATACTAGACTATAACCGCGACGACCCATTAGTTATAATGATACGCACTGCATAGGTTTGTGTAGTCTTTGTTGTCTTATCTCTTTACCTCTTTCACTCATACGCGCGCATACACGGCATACCTGTAGAGATGTCGACGCCATCCTCATCATCGTCCGATCTGATGACTCATGCTCACGGGAAGGAACCGCAATTACCTACCGCATTGCCACCCCGAGTAGTCCCGGAACCCGAAACACCCGCACCAAAGAGGTACCTCCTATCCGGAGGCATTTACGAAAACGACGTTAGCTGGGATTGGTACCCTAACATGATCAGACGTATGGTCTATCGCGAACAAGTTCCCCCGTTACCTCACCCGAACCACCCTGCTTATCCCAACACCCTACCACCCATAACCGAACCTGTGGAGCGAGTTCTCGCAGCTGTCGTTTCTTGTTGGGAGCGTGATGTGGGTTACATGCGCTACACGAGAGAAAATGTTTCCAGACTGTTTAAAGACGGAACCGAGACTCAGGAGGAGATTGCCCGCATGGCAGCGGAAATGAAAGAAATGCAAGAGACTAGTGAGCAACAAACGAAGGTTATGATGAAGATGCAAGCCGAGATGATAGACTTGCAAGAGCAACTCCAAGAAGCAAGGACCCGAACCGAGATAGCACTCGAGCGTTGCGATGACCTACAAATGCAACTTGCTCAGAACGCAGCCGAACCCGAGGCAGAGCCTGAGGCCGAGCCTGAGGCAGATCCTGAAGAAGATCCTGAAGAGGAACCTGAGGAGGACCCCGAGGAAGATCCCGAAGAGGAGCCTGAAGAAGAACCGGCTGAGGAGGAGGCACACTCAGAGGTGTCCTCAAACGATGTGCAAATGTGCAAATTCTTGGATTGGAACTAGCTAACGCTATGAACTGAGAGGAGTTCAAAGACTTGATGCGAGAAGAGTATTGTCCGAGGGAGGAGATTTCAAAGTTGGAGTCGGAATTTTGGTCATTGAAGATGGTGGGTTCGGAAATCGAAGCCTACACTACCCGTTCTCACGAGTTAGCGGTGATGTGTCCACGGATGGTAGATCCGCCGAGTAAAAGGATTGAAATGTACATTGATGGGTTAGCACCGCAGATTCAGGGCATGGTGACGTCTTCCAGACCAGCCACGATACAACAAGCGATCCGGTTAGCTCACAAACTGACGGATCAAGCAGTGGCCCAAGGTGCGTTACCACCTAGGGGTTCAACCACTAAGGCCCGTGACAACCCGAGTAATGACAACAACAGCAACAGCAACCCGAGCAGCGGAAAGAGGAAGTTTGACAACACCAGATCCTCATCCTCGAACCTCCCACCGCAACAACACTACCGTAAGCCCGAATTCACTCGGAGCTTTAACAATCAAAGTCACAACAACAATAACAACGGTTGCGGGCAGGGTTCGAGCGGATATGCTGGGAGATATCCAAAGTGCAATAGGTGCAACTATCATCATGTTGGTCAGTGTGACCATGTCAAGTGTCAAAGATGCGGAAAGATAGGTCACCAAGCGAAGGAATGTAGAGGAGACCTTGCGGCGAAGGGTGCTCCTAAGCCACCGATGACGACTAAGGGATGTTTTGAATGTGGACAGGAAGGCCATTTCCGGAAGGATTGCCCCAAGCTGAAACAGAATGACAATAATGGGGGTAATGGAAGTGGCAGTAATGGTGGAGGAAATGGCAAAGGAAGAGCGTTTGTGATAGGATCGGGTCAAGCCCGCAATGATCCGCATGTGGTGTCTGGTAAGTTCCCTGTAAACGATTGTTTTGCTTCTGTTTTGTTTGACACTGGAGCTGATAGGAGTTTTGTGTCAAAGGCCTTTAGCCAACTTTTAAACCTTACTCCAACCCCGTTAGACGCTAAGTTTCCTGTTGAATTAGCTAACGGTAAAACTGTAGTAACAACTCATATACTTGCGGGATGTAAGTTGAAACTGTCAGGTCATGTCTTTGACATCGACCTTATTCCTTTTACGCTTAGTAGTTTCGATGTCGTTGTCGGCATGGACTGGTTATCCGAGAACCGAGCGGAGATTATATGCCATGATAAGATAGTCCATATTACCACCCCTTCTGGCGAGATCATTTCGGTCCGAGGCGAGAGAAGCGGCATGACCACCAGCGTCATTACCCTTATGAAGGCACATAAGTATTTACGAAAGGGTCATTCCGGCAATTTTGGCGCAGATTGTTGAGAAACCCGCGGAGGAGAAACGAATTGAAGACATACCGGTTGTGCGAGACTTTCCGGAAGTTTTCCCGGAGGATTTACCTGGACTCCCTCCTATTCGTCAAGTCGAATTTCAGATCGAGTTGACACCCGGTGCAGCACCCATAGCACGAGCCCCGTATCGGCTCGCACCGGCGGAACTTCAGGAGTTGTCCACTCAGTTGCAAGATTTGTTGGATAAAGGTTTTATCCGACCTAGCTCATCGCCATGGGGAGCCCCTGTCTTGTTTGTCCGAAAGAAAGACGGGACTTTCCGAATGTGCATCGACTACCGGGAGTTGAACAAGGTGACGGTCAAGAACCGTTATCCTTTACCCCGAATTGATGATTTGTTTGACCAGCTTCAGGGATCGAGTTACTACTCGAAGATCGATCTACGATCCGGTTACCACCAGCTGAGAGTGCGCGAAGATGATATTTCAAAGACGGCTTTCAGAACACGGTATGGTCACTACGAGTTTTCAGTTATGCCTTTTGGCCTAACCAACGCACCAGCCGTATTTATGGATCTCATGAATCGAGTATGCAAGGCGTACCTCGACAAGTTCGTGATTGTTTTCATCGATGATATTCTCGTCTATTCCAAGAACGAGACTGACCACGAAGAGCACTTAAGGATAATTCTGGAACTACTGAAGAAGGAACAACTGTATGCTAAACTCTCGAAATGTGAATTTTGGCTTCGCGAGGTTCACTTTTTAGGACATGTGATCAACGAGAATGGTATCCATGTCGATCCCGGTAAGGTAGAGGCCATCAAAAACTGGGAAGCACCTAAGACTCCGACTGAGGTGCGGCAATTCCTAGGACTGGCCGGCTACTACCAGCGTTTCATCGAGGGATTTTCAAAGATTGCTCAACCCCTCACTGCTTTGACTCACAAAAGGCACTAAGTACAACTGGGGTGACGCGCAAGAATCCGCTTTTCAACTGTTGAAAACCAAGCTTTGTAGCGCCCCTATTTTAGCCCTCCCCGAGGGAACGGAAAATTTTGAGGTACACTGTGACGCATCTATACAAGGTCTCGGTTGTGTGCTGATGCAACTCGAGAAGGTTATAGCCTATGCCTCTCGACAACTACGGATTCACGAGAAGAACTACACGACTCATGATTTGGAACTCGGAGCTGTGGTATTTGCCCTAAAGATATGGAGGCATTACTTGTACGGTACCAAGTTTACCATTTACACCGACCACAAGAGTCTCCAACATATCTACGATCAGAAGGAGCTGAACATGCGACAGCGTCGTTGGGTCGAGCTGCTTAAAGATTATGATTGTGCCATCAAGTACCACCCTGGCAAGGCCAACGTGGTGGCCGACGCCCTCAGCAGAAAAGAAACAGATAAACCCAGACGGGTGAAAGCATTGCAACTCACGATTCATGCCAGCTTACCCGCTCAGATTCGCGATGCGCAACTGGAAGCTTTGAAAGATAATAATCTTCCATCGGAACTCATGCGGGGCATGAGCAAGCAACTTGAAACCAGATCGGACGGGGTCCGATATTTTGAGAACCGGATTTGGGTTCCACGATACGGAGAGTTGAGAACTCTAGTGATGGACGAAGCTCATAAGTCCCGATATTCTATCCACCCTGGCTCAGATAAAATGTATCATGATTTAAAGGCACTTTACTGGTGGCCGAACATGAAAGCCGACATTGCCACCTACGTGAGCAAATGCTTGACTTGTGCCAGAGTCAAGATAGAATACCAGAAACCATCTGGTCTACTGCAACAACCGGAACTCCCAATGTGGAAATGGGAACACATCTCAATGGACTTTATTACGGGTTTGCCTAAAACACCGACGGGATGCGATACCATCTGGGTGATCGTTGACCGGTTGACTAAATCGGCGCACTTCCTAGCGATTAAGGAAACAGACAAAATGGAAAGACTGTCTCGTGTCTACATGAAGGAAGTAGTGTCGAGACACGGAGTGCCTGCCTCGATCATTTCCGATCGAGATTCTCGTTTTACCTCACACTTTTGGAAGTCGCTGCAAAGCGCACTGGGCACACGTCTCGATATGAGTACCGCATACCACCCTCAGACGGATGGGCAAAGTGAACGGACTATTCAGACCCTGGAGGATATGTTGCGTGCATGCGTCTTAGATTTCGGAAAAAGTTGGGAACCCCACTTACCCTTGGTAGAGTTTTCGTATAATAACAGCTACCACGCAAGTATTAAGGCAGCGCCGTTTGAAGCGCTGTACGGACGGAAGTGTCGATCACCACTCTGCTGGGCAGAGGTGGGTGATAGCCAAATCACTGGTCCGGAACTGGTACTCGAAACCTCGGAAAAGATTGTTCAAATCCGAAATCGCATGGCAGCAGCACGAGATCGCCAAAAGAGTTACGCCGACAAGCGCCGAAAACCTCTCGAATTTCAAGTAAACGATCGAGTGTTACTCAAAGTCTCACCTTGGAAAGGTGTGGTTCGCTTTGGAAAGCGAAACAAACTCAACCCACGATATGTTGGTCCTTATCGGATAACGGAACGCGTTGGTCCAGTGGCGTACCGACTGGACTTACCAGCAGAACTCAGTAGTGTACACAATGTTTTTCACATGCCTATCCAATGAAACTCAAGTAGTCCCTTTGGAGGAACTACAAGTTGATGAACAGTTACGCTTCGTTGAAGAACCAGTTGAGGTTTTGGATTGGGAAACCAAAACGCTCAAGCACAGCAAAATTCCAATTGTTAAAGTTCATTGGAACTCGAGACGTGGACCGGAGTTCACGTGGGAACGCGAGAATCAAATGATGAAAAAGTATCCTCACCTTTTTGAAGGGCTGACCAAACATAGAAAACCGCGAAACCCGGCAAACCGTCAGAAATCACCGGATGTATGAATTAAATTTCGGGACGAAATTTCTTTCTACTAGGGGATGATATGACAAACTGAAAATTTTTCTTACTTTTTCAGACACTCATCACGACTTGACTCAAATTTTCGGGACGAAAATTCTTTAACATGGGAATGATGTGACAATCGTCAATTTCAGGTTAACTCCGTTAACGCAACTCCGTCAATTCAAACTTTAGATTATTGAATCTAAACGCAAACCTCATTACATTTAAACTAGGGTTTAAATGACGCTTAACACTTACTACATGTGTAGTAGTCTTTCGGGATTTGCACCGAAACGCAAACGATTGATGAATAAACGAAAAACACTAAAACACTAATTATGTGATAATTATGTGTTAGGATTATGTGTTATGTGATAATATTATTGTCATGTTAATTTAATGTGCAAGTTATGATAGAATGTTCTAGAAAAAGTAATACTTAATGTTAACTTAATGTGCAAGTTATGATAGAATGTTCTAGAAAAAGTAATACTTAGGAGTTGAGGGGCCAAAGTGTAACATATTCCTTTATAAATACATGGTAAACCTAAACCCTAACCTCCTACCTATTCCCCTACAAAAATCGGCAGCCATCCCCTCCCTTTATTTCCTTGAGATCGATTAATATACACACACACACAATCAAGATCTTTCAAGTTTGATTGAAGATTAAGGTGCTAGGAAGGTATACACAACTATTCTATGTATCCTCTATGTTTAATTGTTAGTTTTATTGGGTTAATTGTAAACCTTTATGGCTGATTTCTTGGTATTATGATATTCATGTGATTCTTGATTTAATTGATGATGATTGATAACTAGTTTGATAGTATTGCATGTTAATTGTTGTGTCCTTGATTGTGAGTTCAAATAAAACCCTAATCTTGTATGTATGGTGTGATTGATATGCATGGATAGTAGTTATAGTGTCTAGAGGGTTATATGGATGCATGATAGTTCATAGATTGTTATTATGATGAGTTTGGATGTGAACAGATTCTGGACAGAACGTATATACGATGTTTAACTGACTGTAACGAAGTGTAAACGTGAAAATTGATTGAGATTGTGGGTACTGCAGTAAACTAGGTTGAGTCTAGTTTCTATGAAGTATAAATTCGTAATTTTTGGATAAGTGGAAGTATACTTTTATGATTTTACAAAAACGTGATGCAAAGCTGAGCTGTTAGACCTGCTGTTAGGTTATGTTGTAAATGTTATATCTCATGAACTACGAGACCAATTGGGTTGGTTCCACTTCTGGAGGTTGACTCATTGAGTTAGGAACCAAACCCAAGTGGTCTTGCATTTATTGGATTTTTCGTTTAACGGGAATTACAAATAACATTCTGTTACGCATGAATCTGACTGATATGAGTTTGCTGTAGTGTTTTGGTCATTATAAGAAAAATATATGGAATAAAAATAAGATAAAATATGTTCTGGAAACCTAAGATATGTATGCTTCTGTGGTAATTTTTGGTGAATTAATTGAGACGTTATGATCGGTGAACTAGTGCAATCTTTCAAGTAGAGTTTCTGTCATAACGAAACTAGCTGCTGAGTTGTGTAGGAATGCATGAAATATGATAGCTTTTATATAATTGTTGTATTTGGACCAAAATACCCTTGCGGGGAATAGTTGTTAGTTGATTGCCATGAATTGACCAAATTGCCCTTATGGGGAATAATGGTTAGTTAATCTTTGTTTGTTGACCAAAATGCCCTTACGGGGATAATTGCTAGTAAAGTATGTTATTAGTACGTGACACGAAAGTAATTGCTCACTCGTGTATCGTATCACAATTGTACTTGTTTAAGTCACACACAATTCACAAACGAAACACGAAATCTGTTACGTGCATAGGTATTATGTGCCGAGTCTAGAGACTCGTTAAACATTCCGATACTTAGAAAATCTCTTTGTTATTTTAGAACGCTAGAGAGTTTTCTACGACGCGCATCACTCGGTGATCTAGATCGGATATTCTTCGCAAACGGTGAGTTCACTTACCCCACTCTTAAACTGTTTTCAAACGTTTTTCACTTGGGGGAGATAACATACTCCGATAAACATATTTTCTGAGATAAACGCATATGAAAGATTTTGTTATAAATTATATATCACTTGTAAAGGCTAAGCGGCATACGTAACATTTGAAGTCCCACACATCGGACCGGTTAATATTTGGAATAGCGAGTCACTTTTGGGTAGTACTACTGGGTTTGACAAACCCCACCCGACGCTAAGCTCAACTGGAGGTTGAGTGGGTGTAAATTTTGGCTAACACTTACCATGGTCTGGAGGACCTGGTGACGGGCACTTGATAAACAGTCAGCTTCGGTCGCGAACCACTTAGCGATACTTGTTGTATAGATTAGCTACCTATCGATATATAATTTGACATAACACTATCTGGTAATGCAAAACACTTAAACGCTGTAACGTGGTTACACACTCAAACGCTGCAACGTGGTTACACACTCAAACGCTGTAACGTGGTTACACACTTAAACGCTGTAACGTGGTTACACACTTAAACGCTGTAACGTGGTTACACACTCAAACGCTGTAACGTGGTTACACACTCAAACGTCGTAACGGGGTTACGCAACACTGAAACGCCGTAACGAGGTTACGCAAAACGCTAAACGATTTATCTTATTTAACTTGTGAACTCACCAACCTTGTGTTGACACTTTTAGTATGTTATTCTCAGGTAGCCGAGGCGGGCGCGCGGTTTAGGAGCATGCATTAATTGAAAACATCTTTACTCTGCAAACTTAATTTTAACATTTACATTTGGTTTTAAGTCGTCCTGCGTGACGCAACTTTTGAATTAAGGTTTTACGCTTCCGCACTTACTTTCATTTAAACGTTTTTCTTTGGTTTGGTTATAACTAATGATTCCGATCCTGCCAGTTCACACCCTCTGACGGTAAAACTCCGTTAGTGGATTTTGAGGGTGTGACATAATCTACCAAAATTTTAATGAAGATGGGTAGTTTGGTATTTGTTTTTAAGACTTTTCAAAGTGAAACTTAAGTAATTAATAGTATTTATTTATTATTATTACTAACTAATTGTTTAATTGTTATTTTTGCATGGATGTTATTAATCAAACTAATGTTAAACAAATATAATTTTAATCAAATATCGTGATATCTTCAATCATATTTCTTCAAATCCGTTAAATATTATATATTTCCTACACAAATTTATGTATTATATACACATGCATAGTCATGTATTGTGTAGGTGGAACCACGAATGCATATGTGAAAATTTTATAAATGTAGACTATTAACATGATTTGTTATTTATTATATGTAGTTTAATGTGTAAATTAAAAAAATAATTTATTTTGTACCGTGTAGGGTTTATATATGTACTATTTAAGTAGTATCACGAATGTGTATGTGAAAATTTAACAAGTTAGGTTATTATCAACATCCGTTATTTATTATATATAGTTTAATGCAATAAAAAAGTTTATTTTGTGTTGTGTAGGTTAATTTATATACTGTGTAGGTTCGTATATGTATTATGTATATGCAATTTTTATCGTGTAGGTTTATTTGTGTATTGTGTAGGTTCGTATATGAACTGTGTATATGGTATTTCGAATTGCATGTGTAATTTTTATTGTGTTTAGGTTCGTTTATGTACTGTGTAGGTTCATATATTATTGTATAGGTTCTTTTATGTACCGTGTAGGTGTTATTTCCAATGGTGCATGTGCAATTTTTTATCGTGTGCTGATTCATTTAGTACTGTGTAGGTTCGTATATGTATTATGCAAGTGGTACGAATTGTGTATTTGAAATTTTATTCATGTGTACGTTTATTTATGTACTGTGTAAACTTATCGACGCTATTGAATTTAAAAACTACTATTTGGATAAAGGTATGAAATTCAAATTACGAGAATAAAAAAAAATAATATTGATAAATCAACAAGGTTGAATTTGATAAAATAAAAACAAGAAATCATTATAGGCTGATTTGACTAAATTTTAATAAAATATTAACACAAATTAATTATAAATTTTCCATACATTATAACCTACCAAATATAAAAAAATGCACATTTTACTATGACACCCCCTATAATTAAATAAATGATAAAATAGAAGAAAAAGTGTGATTGGCTGGATTAATTTCTCGCACTTCTCGTAATAAGAAATACTTTTGAAATGAACCAAATCTTATATAAAAAAACTTCTAAATAATTATTTTTAATTAAATATAAAAAATATTTCAAATTTCTGTTTTTGCCATTATTCTTATATTTGGTCCCCTTCACTCGAAAAAAATAAAAAAAATTAAATAATTAAAAAAAATCCGCTGTAATCCACATACGTATTACTGTTTAATACCGTTGTATTACACATGTGTATTACTATGTATTTTTAAGTTTAATAGTGTTTAATTGCATATATTGAATATTTGTGTAGTGTATATGTGTAGTATTGTTGTATTATATGGAAAAAAATAATAATAAAATAAAAGTCGATGTAGTGCACATGTGCGTTAATGTTGTATTACACATACGTATTAATGTGTATTCGATGTGCGTATTAGTCTTATATTGCATATATAAAATATTGTGTATCAAATATGTGCAATAGTATTGTATTCTATACAATACAAACACTTTGCATATATGCAATGCACACTATTACACATGTGCACTACACCGATGAGGTTACCGACAAGGAGTTTTTTTTTTGAACCAATAACAAATAAGAATAATGGAAAAAAAAAACAAATTTAAAAAAAAAACTTAAAAAAAAGTTAAAAATTGTTTTTTAGGACTTTTTTAGTTTTCTCTTTAAGAGGAGTTTTCAATTGATCCCACCCATAAATATATATACACATATATATATAGGCTAAGTATAAAATGAAAACCCACTTGAGTTGTAAAAACTCTAGAAACTCATTCTCAATCACATATTTTTAATTAATGTTTAAATCTTGTGGTCCACAATTAAAGTGAATAAAAAATGTAAATATAAACATAACTTTTTCCCTCTACTGAAAACATATATAAAAATTAGTAAAAAGATGTTAAAAAATAGCAAAACATTTTTTTTTGATGTTTCGATATTTTGTATTAAATGTTACAATATATATTACATGTAACAAAAAAAACGATGTTACATAGGGTTTTCGCGGGTTTTCACAACTCAAATGAGTTTTCATTTTAACCTTACCCTATATATATATATATATATATGGAAAGGAATAAAATGCATACTTTTTAAAACACCTATAAATTTCAGATGATTTTCCGACATCAATTATAAATACTAAAATTAGTTTCCTAAACACCCTCACTTGTGGTTTAATGGTAGGAGGCTTCCTATTTTTGTAATTTTTAATGAATTATAACAATGAATGATTTGAGCTAGGTATTGCGAGATTGTTAGTTCAAATCCCGAGCCCACTCCGGTTTTTGATCCACCGCGTGTTATGCCAGAGAGTTTACTCTTATGGTGGCATAACGATTGTCAAGTGGCAGTTAGCGGTATGGTTTCATGGAGGAACGCCCAAGCTAAACTCTAAAGCCAAAAAGGGACCCAGTTAAGATAACGTAGTCTGGCTAGAGTTGGGCAATAAGCCTCTTCAAAATTACAGAGTACGGTGACCTAATACACAAGAAAGTCACCGTTCCCAAAAGAAAAAAAAAAGCCGAGAAAAACTATAATAAATACGAAAATTCTAGCCATGGAGTACATAATTTTTAAATCATCCTAACAATTTAACTTTAAGGGTGCCAGCCGAAGCGTTAATCCTAATCTTTAGAAAGATAATCCAAACCTAGCTAGCATCATTAATTTGAGTTTTCATTATGGCTGAATGAAGGAGAATCAAATAACTTAAAGGAGTTTCTTTGTATCAAAACGGCACAAAGTGCCAAAGTGGTACTCCTCTTCTCAGGTGATTTTTGAACGAAAAGTGTAAAAGTATGCTTACTTCCCAATTCTGTTGTGCTCCTTTTTTTATTATTATGGCAAAGGATTAAGATTCTTCCACTTTTATTCACTGGATAGGATTTAACTTTGATTTAATGGTTTATAAGTTTAAGATCCCACCATGAATATATTTTTCAGTGGACAAAAGCGTTAACAATTAGTTTTCTTTTATAACTATAGAACTAAAAATGAAAACAAAGAGAGTATGAACCCATTAACTCAAGCCATATCCATCGACTACAAAAATCGACCTGAATACAAGAGTGACGAAGAAAAACGAACTACCAGACTTAGCTCACCACTAAGACTAACTAATTAAACTAAACTCAACGCAACTAGCACATCCTGACCACAGAAAAAGAACATAATTACCTATTTAATTTACTCTTGGCCAACCAAACCTTAACATGTGCCATACTTATATGATTATTTTTGTGTTATCGTTTAGAACTATTAAAATATGTTATATGATAAATTTCGTATACGGTTGGGGCGTGCTTATTTTTATCTTCGTTTTAATAATAGTTTCATTTAAAACGGGGTTGCGCTTTATGATGTATTTAAGCATAGACACAACTCATTGATTTTTTAGCTTTTATGTCCTTTAAACGTGAGTTTTTTACTGTTATGACTTTGTTATTCTTTGTTCGATAGTGTTTTATGTTTCGGTCTCAAGTCATTTCTTGTTTCAACCTACCGCAACATGCGAGTTAACATGCCACAACGCGTGCACGTAATTCAAACATTTTGACGTTTGTTTTTTTTACGGTTAAATTCCCCCGTTGCAACGTCTTAATACCTAGTTAACTTATTATAATAGATTACAGACATTGACCTTATATACATGGGCATGCCTTGAAACATATTATAAAGCCACATGCTATACAGTAGGTGTGTGCGTGGTGCGGTAAGGTGCGGTTTTGGGCTAAAATCAAACCGAAAATCAAAACTTCGGTTTTTGGAATTATAAAACCGTTCGATTTCGGTTTTTTAGTTTTTGCTTGGTTTCGGTTCATTTTCTTCGGTTTTAACCATTTGAGCCTTGAAAATTTTAGGCTGAAAAGAAAGTTTGTCGAAAATAATGAATATAGGTAGAAATAATTTTGTTAATTGTTAACTAACAGACTATTATATATTTGGTCAAAAGTATTTGAGTTACATATATTTAAATTCTTATAAATTATTTAAAATAAAAACTAAAAAGATAAAATTCTAGAAAATTCGGCTCGGATCGGTTATTGTTTCATGCAAAACTATAGTTCGGTTTTTACAAAAATATAAAATCAAATCGTTGGTTTTTGTTTCAGTTTGGATTTTTCCATTTTTTTGGTTTCGGATTGGTTTCTTTGGTTTATTGCACACCCTGAACATGTGTATGAAAGACAAAATTCATGAAAAATCCTGAGATAGTAAGCACATGGGTATGTCATCCTTAGTACACATGTGTGTAGTCGTGTGGCACGAAGTTGTCCTAAGGATCCCATGCCCAAATTCGAACTACACGACTAAATACAATCATTTTACCTTGGTGTGCCGAATGTGACCAAATGTATTATAATCAAAACCTTAGGTGAACCTGAAAATACAACTCAATTAGATTCATGATAACTAAATAAGATAGAATTTTCAATAGCATAAAAGATCAAACAATTGAGAGGATTTACTCAAATATTCAAGCTTACAATTCCAACATTAATTCAGGATGACTAATGTAACATTTCGGATCTTTCGTATTCATATTTGTTTATCCAATTCGGGAATGTAATTCGGATATTTCGTATCATTAAAATAATAGATTTATTAGTAATTAATTGTGTCTAACTTAGTTTATAATTTCATAACTTTCAATCATTCCTAATAACCCTTAGAAACTCTTAAAATGGCTAAAAACGTATTTTTGGAACTCCAGAGAATTAAAGTGTCAAAATTGGAAAATCTAGTGGAAACCACCCATAGCGATACGTGATGGGGTTTCCCATGACCCATCACATACCTCTATCGACTGTCAGATCAGATTTGTGTTATTTTTGGTTCGTTTATATTTAAATCTTGCCTTAAACGACCTAAATCACTAAAATTAAGGTCCAAGATAAACCATCTGCTATTGTAACATGTCTATGTTCATTTTCTTATTGATTACACCGAAATATTGAAGTTATTAGACCCGATTTAGTCATCAATATGTTATTCATTTTCCTTAAACGAGTTTGATTACTAAATTAACAAATTTTATCCCTGATTACTTAACGAAAACACAACCATAAACCCTCTCAAACCCACAAAATTCCCCTCTCCCATTATCATATTCTTCAAGATTAATCGATTTCTTTCAAGACAAGTTGACTTTGGTGTTCAAGACATCTTTGACCACACATTTCTCCTATTTTATTATCCCCATTTGGGTAAGTTGTCTTCCGCATTTTTATAGATTATTATCTCACAAACAAAAGCCCTCGATCAATTTCTCAGATTGAGGGGATCTTGGTGGTCAATTTGATCTCGGCACATTTAAAGGCATAATAGTCAAATCCTTTGATAATTCGATTACTCAACCTTCTGGTCAAAACTAGCGTTCGGGCCAGAAGACTTTTTTTGATCCTATTTAAATTTTGAGTGTACTAGTCAGAACCCGACTCCTGACTCGAAGTTTGGATTGTGAACACTACCAGCTCGCTTAAATCTTTACAATCTCATAACTTGAGTTTTACGAATCCGTTTAATCTGATTACAGTTGTGTTGTTCTTGATTTTAGTTCTAGTTTATTGTCTCCAAGTTTTAGGTTCATTCAGGTTAACTCAGTCAGCACATTAAAGTCTGGTTTCTTGTTTTATTCTTATTATTCACTAATACTCGCCTAAGTAATAAGGTGATAGATCATTCCCCTTGATTTATACTGTTTTCAAATGATTTTGTGGACTTATGCATATTTATTCATATTTTATATATTATGTATACACAACGAGCAAACTTGAATATTGTGTGTTGATCGGTTGAATGCTAATTGCTTATTTGCTTACTTGTTTACTTTATCGCGTTCAAAGATGTCCATCATAATCACATTATAGTATGATCATATGACTGTCATAGTAGCCATGTCCGATTCGCTAGGCAATGGTAAACTGACACAACTATTTCCTCATGGTTTGATTGATTTATGCTCGCAATATCAGTTTTTCTCATTTATCCACATATTATTATAATATCAAAACTAGTGATTTTCTTACTCAAACTTGTGTTGACAAACTATAGTATTTTATACGCATATGCAGATTATCATTTGGTTTGAAGCTAAGGTGAAGAATCATTTACAGATACCCTAAGTTAATTTAATAAAAAGACTATCGTGTTTGGTTTTATTATTTTGGTATATTTGTTTTATTGTGGGTTTTTTTTTATAATTGTTTGAACATGGTGTACTTGGTTGAATTTTGAAATAAATGAATAAATTAGATATTGTCATACTAAATTGTATGATAATACCTTATGAGCTATAAACCAACGGTTCGCACCTAAGCTATAAACCAACGTCATACTAAATTGTATGATAATACATTCCGCCGTAGGTTAGGGTGTGACAGATTGGTATCAAAGCCGAAGGCGGTAAGATAGGTCATTAGAAATGCCCTAGTAACATGCTTAAGACCCTATACATGCTTACTTGACTGCTTTATGTGTTCTATTTTTATGTGATCTATTTTTATGTGCTACAGCTTATTATATTATTTATTTATTTTATTATATTAATCTTGTACACACACAAACTCCGAGTCTATGCCTCTTTCTTAAAACGATTTTATTTAATAAATTTAGTAGATGTTTTATTTTGGTAAATTCCTTAAGAATTCCCTCTTTTTTACTCCTACACCTTAAAGCAAGGGAGTATGACAAGTTCTCGTAGTAACTGGAAAGGGGTGAGAACTGTGAGTCGGGCCTTGGCAAAACGATTCTGAGAATGAAAGGAAAGATGATATTCCTTTCCTGGAGGATAACCTGACCATAGTACTCGATCTTATAGGCCAAAGCGGAACAAGTGTCATATGACCGAAACTTTAAGTGGTCAACGTAACCGGTTAAACAGTTACATTCTTTATATAAAAACCGAATTTACGGTGATTCGTGGCTAAATTCAGAAAAATTTCCATAATGTACATTACTATTTTTTTAAAGTGCTTAGTTGGGTGAAAAACCCATGTCAACCCGTGGACACACCAACTATCCATTTCTTAACCCGTTTTTGATATGATATATTGTTGGATCGTTATTGTTCGTGGTGGTTCACGAGATACTCCAACTACTCATATTTGAATTCGTTAATTCGTTATATAGTTGGATAAGTTAAAATGCCATGAAATGCTCATGGGCCGATCAACTCAATTGTTTTGATAATTCGTTATTTAGTTGGACTAGTTAAAATGCCATGGAGCGCTTATGGGCCGACCAACCCAATTGTTTTGATAATTCGTTAATTTGTTGGGCCATTTAAAATGCCATGGAACGCTCATGGGAGGCCCAATTCATAAATTTATATGCATCATTTAGTTGGGCCATTTAAACTCCATGGAAAGCTCATGGGAGGCCCAACTTATGGGGTATGTTTCGCTATTTAACTTAGGTTCTCTAGCTACCATGGAAAGTCCATGGAAAGCCCAACCTAATAAAATTTTGTTTTGAATTTTAATTTTTAAATAAACTTTGTTTATTTGTCTAGATATCTCAAACTGATCACATTATTTTAAATTCCTACTCATCCTCAAGTTATGAATAAATCACTAGCACAATTTATTTGAATTTTATTTCTCTATTATTTTTCATCAACTCATGAAACTTACACAACTTACCCTCCATCTTATGAATTTCACCTTTGGTCTTTGCAGAATGTCTTCCCTAAGAAACCAACTTCTTACTCAACGCTGCTCATCTGGTTCTCATGATCGCTGTCTGGCTGCTAGAATCACCAAAGAATTTCCTGCTGCAATGCCTACTATTGTGACTCAGATCCAGAGTCTTAATTCGAATGGTTCTGCTACATCCTGCCCCTAAAAACTCATTTCAAGAACTTCACTAGTGCTAAACCATCCCAGTACCTTGGAGAGCAGAATGCTACGAAACTCCTTCAATGGTCTGAGAAAATGGAGAATGTATTCATCCATTATGAATGTCCGGATGAAAAACAGACTAAGTTCACCTTAAGTGTCTTTGACGAGCGGGCTCTCACTTGGTGAAACACTTTTAAAACCATCCAAGAAACCGAGTTGGCTATGGCCATTCGTTGGGATGAACTCAAGGAAGCTATGAAGAAAGAGTTTTGTCTTGAGCACGAACTGCAAAGGGCTGAGACTGAGTTTTTGGAACTCAAGCAAATTGGGGGTGATAAATCTACCTACTCGAACCGTTTCAAGGAACTCAGCATGCTAGTACCCCACGTCCCCACCTAGTAACATCTGCTTTTCGTGGTATTTGACGTGATGTCGAATACTCACTAAAAAATAAACCAAATACAACTAAATAGATAGCAGTAAGTGGGTGTCGAACATAGAGAGTTTGTAGAATGCGTGTTTACCAATATCTTTAACAGACAATAAAATTAAACTAAAATTTCATAAAAAGTAAATTCAGATTTGAATGATTGGTTTCTGGCGTAACTAAAATGAAATAAAACAACTTGCAAAACAACTATTAAGATTTATAAACCGATTAAGAGAACGCGATCATCCTAGATTTCAGGTTTAAATCAACACTAATGTTCATGCTTACTAGAAAGAACCACATAGACATAGTTCATGTTTGATTACTTGTTTGTGATAAAAGGGAACTAAGTACTTGGATTAATATAATGCAAGGTTGTTACCCAATAATCAGTTAACTAGTATCCAACCCTAATTCCTCCTTGATATCTCGATTGCCAATGGCACCAAGAACGTATGGTTTAGATTATGATCAAACACAAGCAACAATTTGCAAACAATTATTCATACACCATAACAACTAAACAAACATTGCAAAGTTATTATTCTAGAAATCAAAGCATAACATACTGTATCAATTAAACCTTACATCCAAGATGATTACCAATGAAATTAGCCATTCATGGTTTTTGGTGAATCATCATCACTTCAATTGTATTGATCATAGAAATCAAAGACACAAAACCCTTGATTGCAATCACCCAAGATAATGTTTTGCACCCCAAAAATCGCACCCAAGTCGTTCTAAGTGAAAAGTCTCTCCAAAAGACATGCAAAAATGGCATAAAAATAAACCCAAAATTGGCAGTTTCAGATCGGACGGTCCACGGTCCACAACGTGAGCCACGGTCCAGCTGCGGTGACCAGAATGACCACGGTACGGTGCCAGTTTGACCATGGCCCACGGTCAACACTGTAAGGCCATAGTGGTGCCCTTGCTCAGTTTCTTGTTTTCTTCATATCTTTCTCGTTTCAACTCCGTTTTCTTTGCCGTGTTCGCCCACGTTCTCGTGATATCTACCTGCAATTATACGAGTAACATTAGTCAACTAATTCGATGAAATTAATTGGTTAAGCATATGCATTTATATCTTTTAGCTCGCTTAACGGCTTCCATACGATTTACCCGTCAGTATTTGAAAGTATATTCGTGGGTTACCAACGATCTTCCATGATGCTGTGGTTAGTCGTGACCCTCTCTCCATCGGGGAAGTGATAGCCCTTGCTACGGCCCTTTCGGATGATCATCCGGCTCAATTCCTGTGTCGTCTTTGCACCGCAATCGTTACGGTCACCTTGCTAACACTTGTCGTGTGCCGCCTGGTGCGCAATCCGCCCCACAATGGTCTGCGCCGCCAACTCCTTGACCCGCTACTGCATAATATTCTTAACCCGGTGAACCTACCATCCATGCTTGCTACAACTGTGGAAACCCTAACCATTTTCGTAACATGTGCCCTCAGCTTACCCATGCCCATCAAGCCCAAGTTATGCCACTCATGCTCACCAAGCTCAGGTTAAACCCACACCTTACTACACTACTCAAGCTTATCAAGTTCAAACCTATCAACCCCAAGTCTCTCATGGTTTTTCACCTCAAGACTATGTGCCTCAAGTTCCTAGGCTTATGGCTCCTCCAATTGCATCAGTTAAAGCTCCTGCTATTCCAGCTCCTCCATCAAATCAAGTTGCTCAAGCATCCCAAAGTGCTAATGGGCGTGCTCTTATGATGAATGTTAAGCAAGCTCAAAATTCCAACTATGTGGTGAATGGTACGTTCCTTATTAATGATTATTTTGCTTCAGTGTTCTTTGATATGGGTGCCGATAAGAGTTTTATTTCCTTGGATTTTGCGTATATTATTGATAAGCCTCGAGATAAGTTATCTAAGCCTTTTTCCTTAGAAATAGCGAATGGGAACTCTATAATTATTGATTTGGTTATTTGGGATTGTGTCATAACTCTTAATAAGTCAGGTTCGGTATCGAACTTATTCCTATGCAAATAGGTAGTTTCGACGTCATTGTTGGAATGGATTGGCTCACTCTAAACCGTGCCGAGGTTGTATGTTTTGAGAAATTTCTTCGTATACCTCTCAAAGATGGTCGCACTCTTAAAGTTTCGGTAATGTGCCTACTTCTAAGTTTAATCTCATGCCATGTTTTAAAGCTCAACGTTACATGCATAAAAAGTGCGTCGCTTTCTTAGCTCTTGTGGTGGAAAAGGATCGTGATAAGAAGAAGATTCAAGGTATTTCGGTTGTGCGTGATTTTCCCGACGTCTTTCTAGATGACGTTTCTAGACCTCCTCCTATTCGTCAAGTCGAATTCCGTATTGATCTTATACCTAGAGCAAATCCTGTTGCCAAAGCACCCTATCATCTTGCACCTTCCGAAATGCAAGAGCTCACGAACCAATTACAAAAACTCTTGGACAAGAGTTAATTTGCCCAAGTTATTCCCCTTGGGGCGCACCAGAACTGTTTGTGAAGAAGAAAGATGGCTCATTCCGCATGTGC
This sequence comes from Bidens hawaiensis, assembly GCF_021521415.1. Lineage (NCBI taxonomy): Eukaryota > Viridiplantae > Streptophyta > Magnoliopsida > Asterales > Asteraceae > Bidens > Bidens hawaiensis. Next base: position 142,894 of record NW_027496145.1, read on the forward strand.
ATCGATTACCGTGAGCTCCATAAACTCACCGTCAAGAACCATTACCCGCTCCCTTGCTTTGATGATCTTTTTGATCAACTTCAAGGAGCCACATGCTTCTCGAAGATCAATCTCCATTAGAGTTATCATCAACTTCGCTTTAATGAAGATGACATCCCCAAGACCACATTCCGTACTCGATATGGGCATTACAAATTCTGTGTTATGCCTTTTGGGCTAACCAATATAACCGCGGTTTCCATGGACCTTATGAACCATATGTGTAATCCTTACTTGGATAAATTCATAATTGTTTCATCGATGATATCTTCATCTACTCAAAAACCGAAAATGATCACAAATAGCATCTACATGCTATTCTTGACCTCCTACGGAAAGAACAGTTGTATGCAAAGTTTTGAAATGCGAGTTTTGGCTTAAAGAAGTTCGATTCTTGGGTCATATTGTCAACGACAAAGGTATCCATGTCGATCCCGAAATGATTGAAGCCGTCAAGAATTGGAAAATATCGACTTCTCCCACCGAAGTTCGTTCTTTTCTTGGTTTGACGAGATATTACTGTCATTACATTCGGAATTTTTCAAAGATTGCGTTGCCTATCACCGCTTTAACACACAAGGGTATACCTTATGTGTGGGGGTCAAAGCAAGAAGAAGCCTTTCAAACCCTAAAGTACATGCTTTGCAATGCTCCTATTCTTGATTCTCCATAAGGTAATGAAGATTTCATCGTATTCTGTGATACTTCTAATCAAGGTCTCGGTTGTGTCCTCATGCAACGAGGTAAGGCCATCGCATATGCTTCAAGACAACTCAAGGTACATGAAAAGAACAATACGACTCATGATCTCAAACTTGGTGCTGTCGTATTTGCCTTGAAGATTTGGAGGCATATCTCTATGGTACCAAATGCGTAGTTTTACTGACCATAAGAGTCTCCCACATATCTTTGATAAAAAAAACTCAATATGAGATCTCGTAAAGCGTATTCTTGATGCTCAACATGAATCCGTCACCGAAGGCAATATGTATGATGAGATGTCATGTTATGTGGAAACTCAGATGGAGTCTAAACCCAATGGTTTGCTCTATTTTTTAACCGTTTGTGTATTCCCGATCGTGAAGATCTTCGCACATTCATTATGGAGGAAGCTCATAAGTCACGATATTCTATACATCCCGGTGCAAATAAAATGCACGCTGATCTTTGTTCTATCTATTGGTGGCCTGGAATGAAGAAAAGCATTGCTCTTTATGTATCGAAATGTCTCACGTGTTCTAAAGTAAAGCCGAGCATCATCAACCCTTTGGTTTACTCGAACAACCTCCCATTCTCGTTTGGAAATGGGAAGATATTGCTATGGATTTTATTACTAAGCTCCCTTTGACACGAAAACAACATGATAGTATTTAGGTGATCATCGGTCATTTAACTAAATACTCTCATTTCATACCCATCAAAGAAACATATTCGATTGATTAGTTGGCGCGAATTTATGTGGAAAAAATCGTTTGTCATCTTGGAATTCCATTAACCATTATCATAGATCGAGATGGTCGTTTTACTTCTCGTTTTTGGAAGTCACTCCAACAGCTTTGGGATCTCGTTTGGATCTTAGTCTGCCTATCATTCGCAATCCGATGGTTAGTCTGAGCATATGATTCAAACTCTAGAAGATATGCTTCGCTTATGTGTCCTCGATTTTGGGGACAATAGGGATTCTCACTTACCACTTATCGAGTTCTTGTATAATAACAGTTTTCATTCAAGCATTGGAATGGAACCTTTCCAAGCCCTTTATGGTCGCAAATGTCGTTTTCTGATTTGTTGGAATGAAATCGGGAATCCCAAATTACCGGTCTGAAATTAATTCATGAAACGACCGACCGTATTGCTCAAATCCGTCAAATCTTCTCACCGCTCGTAGTCGTTAAAAGAGCTATGCGGATAAAAAGGAACCTCTTGAATTCAATGTTGATGATCTAGTTCTTCTCAAAGTATCTATGAGGGAGGGAGTGGCTAGATTAGGAAAGAAAGGAAAGTTATCTCCTTGGTTTGTTGGTCCTTTTGAAATCCTCGATAGAATTGGCTCCTTTGCTTATAGACTCAAACTTCCTTTTGAACTCTCAAATATTCATTTGGTGTTTCATGTGTCGAACCTCAAGAAGTTTCTTGCAGAGGGTGATCTCAAGGTAGCTCTCGATGAAGTTCATAAAGATGAAACCATGTATTTTGTTGAAAGACCGGTTGAAATCATGGACCATAAGAACAAAGTCACCAAACGAAGCCGAATATCGGTGATTAAGGTTCGTTGGGAATCTAAAAAAAGAGTATAGTTTACTTGGGAGCGTGAAGATCAAATGAAGTTGAAGTATCCTGATCTTTTCTCTATAGCTAATTCTCTAATTTCGGGAACAAATTCCCAAAAGTAGGGGATACTGTAACATTTCAGATCTTTCGTATTTGTATTCGTATTTGTTTACCCAATTCGGGAATGTAATTCAGATCTTTCGTATCATTAAAATCGTGCATTTATTAGTATTTAATTGTGTTTAACTTAGTTTATCATTTCATAACTTTCAATCATGCCTACTAGCCCTTAGAAACTCTTAAAATCGCTTAAAATGGCTAAAACATATTTTTGGAACTTCAGGGATGAAAACATATTTTTGCTCTATGTTCATGCTGATCAGCTGACTCCCAGTTTTCATCAGCTATCATATTCTCATGTGTGCCCATAGGAGTTGAAACAGTCTTCAAGTCATTACACTTGAACTTGGTTAAGATTCGTTGAACATACTTGGATTGTTTGATAAATATTCCATCATGCTTCTGTTGAACCTGTAATCTAAGGAAAAAGTTCATCTCTCCCATAGAACTTATTCAATACTTTGACTTCATCACTTTCTAAGGTGCAGTTTGTTTTTTAAGAGGTAAAATGTCTGCAATCTGCGGACCACATCTGCAGACATCTGTAGCAGAAGAGGTGGACCAAACCTCTGCAGTCTGTAAAAAGAAGACTGTTTGTTTTTTAACACGTCTGCAAACTGTTAAAATTAACAGAAATTTAAATAAACCGAATTTTAAACATAAAAAAGGTCTTCAAACGACTTAAACTTTATGCAAACATAATGTAACAAGATCTTCATTAAACCTAAACTTTCTACACACTTTTTTAAAGAAAAAACTAATGATAATTGGACAATTATACAAACTAATAATTGAACAAAATCTAATAATAATTCAACAAATCAAATTCTACGAATCAATTTCTTTAAAAAAAACTAATAAAAATTCAACAATAATTGAAAAATAACTCTCGAGCTCTCGTAAGTCAAAACGAGCCAAGCTCAAGCTCGTTTACACAAAATAAACCTAAATTGATATACACGACAGCAATAATCACTCGACGAACATCAATTAAACCTGATTTCAATAAATTCCAATCTTATAACCTTTCAATAGTATAATCCAATACACCAATTCAAACCGATTTCATCACAAATCATATAAATATAGGTAAAGTACACAAATCAACAAAACAATAATACCCGAACTGGAGTTGTGGATGTGTGGCAGTGGGCGGCGGAGACGGTGGACCTGAGGCAGTCGAAGGGCGGTGGAGATATGGGGTGGTCAGAGAGAGGGCCGTGGAGGCAGGGGAGGGGCAACGGAGGTGTAGGGTGGCTGGATAGGGGATAGCGGCAGCAGGGGTGTGGCGGCGGAAGTGTGGGGTTGCCAGAAAGGAGCGCAGCGGAGGTGTGGGGTGACCGGAAAGGGGGCGGCGGAGGTGTGGGGTGGCCGGAAAGGGGGCGATGTTGGAGAAGAGAGGAGAGGGGTAGAGGAGTTGCTAGGGTTGATGGAAGGGTTTGATGAGAAGATGTTAGAAGCTGATGGTCCAAGTCTTCTCCATGAAGAGGGCGCGCAGACGTTTTTTAATGAAATGTCTTCCGAAAAACAAACAGTCTTCAGACCATAACATCTGCGCGTGGTCTGCGCGGTGCAGACATAAGAGGCCAGGAATATCTTTAGAGAAAAAACAAACACTACCTAAAACTCCTTGCACGTTTGTTCATTTGTAGATCCGAAGATGATAACATCTACATACACTTGTAACAGAAGCAAATCCTTTCCTTTCCTTTTGTAGAACAAGGTCTTGTCAATGGCTCCTATGCAGAAACCATTGTTAAGAAGATGGTTTGACAGCTCATCATACCAAACCCTTGGAGCTTGATGTAGTCCATATAGGGCTTCGCTCAATTTGTACACCTATGTCGATAATTAGGATCCTCAAAGCCTAGAGGTTGAGTGACATAAACCTCCTCATCAATTTTTCCATTAAGAAAGGCATATTTGACATCAAGTTGATGAGCCTTTATGTTCGTTGAAGTAGCATATGCTAAGAAGATCCTAACGGTCTCTAGTCTGGCCACAGGAGCAAATACTTCTTCAAAGTCAATCACTTCTTTCTGCAGACATCCTAGTGCCACAAATCTTGCTTTGTTCTTAATCACCACTCCTCTTTCATCCTTTTTGTTTCTCAAAAACCACTTGGTGCCAATTGTGTATTTTCCTTTTGGTTTGTCCACCAGATCCCAAACATGCAAATCTCTAAAGTGTGCTAACTCCTCCTACATTGCTTTCACCCAACTGTTGTCTTTCAATGATTGAACTAGGTTCTTGGGTTCAATTTGGGAAAGAAAGCAAGCATATAGACATATATTAGCAGAATCTGATGCACTTCTTGTGACTTTTTCATGCAAGTTGCCAATGATGTTTTAAATTGGATGATTCCTTTGAGTTGAGGTGGTTTGAACAATTGGACCTTCTGTGATTTCAGGTTCTAAAGTTAAAACATTGATTTCCGAATCATCAGTTTGCTTATTTTCAATGTTTGATGTGGAATCAAAATTGTTTCCATTGTTTGATGTTGAGGCACCATTGTTTCCAATTTGAAGATTTTCAATCAAAGATTCAAGCATATTTTCATTTGCATTTTCAGTAATCTGATTAGGTTGAAATGTGTCTTCCGAGATCTCAGGAGTCTCAATAGGATCTGCTTCATCAGCTTCAACATTCTGCTCAGCTTCTGCCATTACAACTTCTTCAATTTCATTAAGTCTTTTTCTTTGAAAACTAAACTCAGCATCATCCCTAGCAACTCTGGACCATAATCTGTCCAAATCTAACTTTTGTTTAGTTGTTGCTTCTCAAGATCTTCAAGGTATATCTTGATTGACTCTGAGCTTCTCAAGATCAAACAGCCAACTTGGACCATCAACATTGTTGAAATGGTTCTCATTGAATATAATGTCAGCAGAATCAATCACACTCATGTGTTCCTTTACATAAACTCTATAAGCTTTTGATTGTGATGAGTAGCCAAGAAAGAAACAATTTAGAGACTTAACCTGGAACTTTTTCAGATAGTCCTTAATATTTAACAGTGAACATTTGCTGCCAAAGGCTTAAGGAACTTGACATAGGGCTTTCTCTTGAATAAAATCTTATATGGAGTTTTATTGTGAGTCTTGTTGAGAAGCAACCTATTCTGAACATAACATGCTCTGTTAATGGCTTCTACCTAAAAGGAGATAGGTAGATAAGGATTAGCAATCATGGTCCTTACAGCTTCAATCCGTGTTCTATTTCTTCATTTTGCAACACCATTATGTTCTGGAGTTCTAGGAGCACTATACTATTGAAATATTCCTTTAGCCACACAGAAATCAGTCATTACTCCATTCTTAAACTCAGTCTTGAAGTTTGAACTCCTTAGTTGGTAAACCAATTACATGGTCTCCCTTCACCAATTTGTTCATGTTCTTTAGGTTGACATGACACAATTTCCTATGCCACAATCTTGTTTCATTCTTAGTAGCTTTGGACACAAAGCATGATCCACCCCTAGATGCATCATTCTTCATTCTCAGCTCATAGAGGTTCCCATTTCTAGGTGTCATCATCATAACATGTCCGAACGGATCACAAACTCAGGTTTCAAAATGAAACAATATGCATAATCAAATCCAACTTTATAACCTTTATCACATACATGTGATATGCTCAAAAGGTTATATTGAAGACCCTCTACATGTAAAACATTGTTAAAGGACACTTGGCCAGTTGTAAGAATTCCTTTGCCAACAATCTTCCCTCAATTTTCATTGCTTCCAAATACTACTGGCCCCTCAAACTTTTCTTCATAGTTGACAAGTAATCACCTATCACAAGTCATATGCCTGGAACATCCACTGTCCACATACCATACATCATTGATCTCTGTGGACTGTTCTTGCATAATGAAAAAAAAATGATCAGTTTTGATTTGAAATATAACCATAGTGGTTTGTCCACTTCAGCAACAACAAGTTTCAAAAAAACAGTTGGAATTGGGTCTTCATTAACAAGTTCACAAGATTCATCAGATTCATAGTCGTATACGACAATATTTTCTTTTGAAAGGGAACTTGAAAAGTGTTATACACACTAATAGGATCTCTAGATGTTACAGCTTGTATCTCAACGTGCGGAATCCAATGAGAGTGAACAGCACAAGTAAACATTAAGCACATTCTTCATTGATAACTTTAAAGATTTACAAGATATGACACTCTAGTAACTATATCTCTCTAGTCTCTCGGTCTAACAATGACCAAAAGTCTCTGAATTAACGCATAGTCCCCTATTTATAGGAAACACATGAAAGACAACAAGGAGCGGATATGATATACGGCGCATATGTTATGCGCCACATAACATATGCGGCCCTTGAGACTTATGCGCTAACCTAACATACACAAAACATACATTTGACATTTAAAGCCCTATACAATCATATATAAGACCCTAGCAATAGACATTATGCTATAACAAACTCCCCCTTGGATGTTGCTAGGTCTTCAATCTTTAGTCTTCAATATTTCATCCCAAAAACCCTTTCCCGATACTCCCTACTCATGTCCTCCCATGAACGTTTATTTGAGGGCTTTTGATTTGTGGGAATAGAAACTCCAACTCCCTTGTATTGAAATTTCTTCAATGAAGCAATCCTCATGTTCTCTTTAATCTTCTTCTCACACTCTTTCTTTTTCTGCTTTTCTTCTTCACCCATCTTAAACCATTTGCTCTTCCAAACTTCACCAGAATGTATCTTGTACTTGTGACAGATCTTTACAACTTTCTGGTATTGCATAGTTGACACATGATGTTTATCACGTGACACTTGTAGCTTGCATTTGACAGCGTCTCTATATCTTTTTCTAAGAAGTTCACCAACCACATGGGATCCATCACATCAATAACATCCCACACTCCATCTATGTTCAAAACAATCTGAGCTTCACCTCTGTTCTCATCATAGTACCACCATCTGAAATATAAGTGGAAGTCTTGCTCCATTGGGTACATAGGAATCACTTTTAATGTTTCAGGCTGCTTGTATCTCCAAGTCTTGACAAATTCATCTGTTTTAGGATCATTCTTTACCCGAGATACATAGAGAAATGGTGTCTGAGGAGTCCAACTTCTAAACCTGCACTTTGCCTGTCGTTTGATAAACTCCCAAATCTCTTTCACTAGCCCTCGCTTTGGACAATTCAACAGCTCTTTTCAACAATATCGACCACGTCCATCCATGGCAACGATTTCAACTCGCATAGGCTTTCAAAATATTGCACGCAATATGTTCTCCTGACAGCAATCTTTCTTATCTTTAGGTGATAAGCAATACTCACAACTTTCCCCAGCTACACTTCCTTTTCTTTCTTGTAATACTTGACCGGATTCAAGTATATACGTTTAGGTTCAATCTTCCTTCTCTCAAACCAATCATCCTGTTCCTGACTATTAACCTCTGCTTCTTCAGTAGACTTGCCCTTGTCAGATGGTACTGGATTTCCCTAACTATCCAACTCTTGACTTATCATTTCAATCTCCTCATCAAATTCTTCATCGAACTAGGGAAATACATGATCAGCATTGACATAAGTCACAGGTTCTTTATCTAATTCCTCTTCTTCAATAGGTTCATTCACCAGAATAGTATTCTTGTCATCAATCGAACCAAATCTTTCTCAAAATCAAAGATAAACTCTTCTTCAGTTATATTCAACATTCTGCCTAGGTTAACTCGAGTTACTTCGATTTCGCCTTCTTCTAACTCCTCACCAATAGATGAAAATCTAACAGGAGGATTATAAGCAATTGGATCAACATCTAGTACTTCAAGCTCATCGATATTTCCACCAGCTTGAGTTTGTTCCTGAGCAGGCTCTCTTTCTTCAACATGTTCAGTAACAGATTCAACAACTGTACTTGTTCTAGAACCAATCAACACACCCAATCCACCACCAGTACTAGGATCATCCTGATCATCATCATCATGATCATAATGAGTAGGAGAATCACCCTAGTCTAAATGTTCTTCATCTTCCTTTTCTTCTTCAACATCTGGTTTAGTTAGTGCAACAGGCTCAACTACGACTGGTTCCACAACAACTTGTTCACTCACAACCTGTTCAATCACAGACACAACTACCTATTCAAATATTGGCACAAATCTTGATGATGATCCACATACATCTGGAATTTCAACATGTACATCAAGTTCATCAAGATTCCCTTTTCCCTTTTCTTCAACACGATCTTGGTCATATTGCATTTTGAACTCGATTTCTTCAACAAATGCATCACCACCATAGACTTTAGTAAACACAGCATCATCTGACGTCTCAACTTCTTTAAGCTTAATACCCAAATTTTCCTCCAAAATAGTAAAGTATTTCATGTGAAGATGAAGCAAATCAGCTTGTTGTTTACGTCTTAGTTCACCATCTTCAATGATTTTTCTCTGATCTGCATTCTCTTTGCGAAGTCTCTCATTCTCAACAACCAAGCTATCAATCTTAATCCCTTGTTCAGTACAATAGATTTCAATGAATCGTGATCTCTAAATGTAGGGAAATCACCAAAATAGCTGACATCGAGTGAAGGTAAACTGAAATCATGAGCTTTTTCTGTTGCTTTAGGATATATACGTGTTGGGTTTTAACAAGATTATCAAAGTCATAAAACCTCAATTTCATGAAAAATTGCAGCGAATATTATATTTAAATCTTGTTAATTTGATGAATATAAAACCGATTTATACATGCAAAACCCAAAACCCGGATCCAAATACGAAATGCATACTTACAAACACATGCAATCACAAGAAGTTCATGCATGTTAAGTCTACCTTTAAAGAAACCAAAAGGATGAAGAAGGAGATGATGATGAAAGGCAAGACTCCAATATAAAAGCTCCTCAAGCTAGCATACCCCAAGCTTCCAACAAAACACCTATTAACCAATCTTCTTGTTTCTATTCCCCATGGCCGAAAATCAAAAGAGGAAGAAAGAAAGAGAGGATTTTCTTGTTCTTGTGTGTGTGAGAGAGAAACTAGAGAGAGTGTTTTTCACCACCCAAGTGATCAACAATATTACTTGCATGTTGTCTTTTATCAAGAAAGAAAGAGAAGAAGGAAAAGAGGATGGGGGGGGGGGGGGGCTCTCTCTCTTACTCTTTCAAAATTCAAAACTTTTTATAACATAAAACCATATTATAAAATCTTATGTTATGTTTAATAGTTTAAAGTTACATAACATAAGTAACATGCAAGGTTAATTAGGGTTACACATTGTTATTTAACCAACTTAAATAACACTATGTAATGTCCTCTCTTAAAATATAAATCTTCCATATGATTTATTTATTTCACAAGTACAATATATTTAGAAACCCTTTTCAAAATAACATAAGTGTTAATATTTATATACTATGATCGTATCATAAATAAACAAATATTATCGGTGTTTGTCTAGCTTGTTACTGGGTATGACCCGACTTGGATCATAATGTACTAGCCACATCAATTATAATATGTGTCTTGGGAAGACCGAGTCCAACAATCTCCCACTTGCACAAGATACATAGAAGATTGATGCAAGTAGCAAATACTGCCTAACTACGGTTTACTACCCCTAATACGCATGGTGAAGTGACATTCAATAAAATCATCCCCTTCAAGTCCCTTACTTGAAATGATTTAGGTGAAACTATCATTTATCCTTTTGTCTCAGATGTCATGTCAAATCCAGAGACATAGAGCGATCATTCTCTGTTGATTTAACTTAGCAGGCCTTAGATACCTTACTCTTAACGAATAAGAGGGACAAATCCCTTTTTAACTACATATGTCTCTCACAATCACCTTGTACTATACCTGATCTTAGCCTTATGTACCGTCATGTTTCAGAGCAGCGAAGAACTAAGTCAAAGTATAATATTTGGTGAATATCAAGACCCAATATGTATCTCAGGTCGGAGGATACTATGATATTCGCCTTTCCTCTAATTTACTTATGATCAATCACAAAGATTCCCTGTTGTACCTTTTGAGAGCGGCTCAGTCCAATATTTATATTCCATAAATATCTATGAACCTTGGCAACAACATTTTGCTCTATATTCATATCTTATCAATATCCACCAATCCAAGTTCATAATAGTCTTACCTTCATACCTGTTCCCACAAATATGAGCGACTACGGACATTTAGAATAATTAACTTGTTCATATTTTTAAACATGCTAAAATGGAACATAACTTAAAATGTCATAATCATAAACCATAATCATATGAATGAGTGAAATAAAAATTGTTCCGATATCCAAATACAAAATAGATCAAATCCAATCACTAGAATATCGAAGTCCTAAGGCACAAGTGTGACTTTCATGCTTTGGCCTTTCAAGGAGCTTCATGAGTGGATCCGCAATGTTTTGATCGGTGTGAACTTTGCGAATACATATCTTTCCTTTTTCAACTTCATCCCTTATGTAGTTAAATCTCCGCTCAATGTGCCTTGTCTTTTGATGTGCACGAGGTTCTTTGATTTGAGCAATCGCACCCTCGTTGTCAAAAATAGATCTCTGGAGGGACCTGAATGGTACGGACCACCCCTAGGTCAGCAATGAATTTCCTAATCCACGCAGCTTCTTGTGCTGCCAATGAGGCGGTGATGTATTCCGATTCTGTGGTGGACAACGTTACCACATCTTGTTTTGAGCTCTTCCAAGAGAATGCCCCACCATTCATAACGAAAACATATCCAGATTGTGATCGAGAATCATCTCGATCGGTTTGGAAACTCGCATCCGTGTAACCCTTTACAACGAGTTCCTCCTCACCAGAACCGTATATTAGAAACATGTCCTTAGTCCTTCTAAGGTATTTCAATATACTCTTAACCGCCATCCAATGGCTACTACCTGGATTATGTTGGTATCTACTTGTCATGCTCAAAGCGCATGACACATCCGGGCTAGTACATATCATTGCATACATGATGGATCCAATAGCCAATGCGTATGGGATTCCATTCATTTTCTCTTGCTCATCCTTTGTGCCTGGATATTGAGATGTACTCAATATCGTCCCTCTTTGAATAGGAACGAAACCTTTCTTAGAGTTCTCCATCTTGAACCTCTTCAAGATTTTGTCAATGTATTTACTTTGGTTTAAACCTATCAACCGCCTTGATCTATCCCTATAGATCTTTATTCCCAAAATATAGGCGGCTTCACCAATATCTTTGATGGAAAAACAACTTCCTAGCCACATTTTTACACCTTCCATGGTTGGAATGTCATTCCCAAATAGTACTATGTCATCAACATACAATACTAAGAAAGCGATGATGCTCCCACTAGCTTTCTTATACACACAAGCTTCATCAGCGTTCTTGATGAATCCAAATTTCTTAACTTCTTCATCAAAACGGTGATTCCAACTTCTAGATGCTTGTTTCAATCCATAAATTGACTTCTTTAACTTGCATACTTTATTAGAATGTTGTGGATCGACAAAACCTTCGGGCTGAACCATACAGACATCGTCCTCAAGATGCCTATTTAGAAAAGCGGTTTTGACATCCATTTACCAAATCTCATAGTCATAATATGTGGCTATGGCAAGTAATATCCTAATCGACTTTAGCATTGCTACGGGAGAGAAGGTTTCATCATAATCAACCCCTTGAGTTTGAGTAAAACCTTTTGCTAAAAGTCTTGCTTTATAAGTATCCAAGTTTCCATGCATATCAGTTTGGAATTAAGAGGTAGTACAACCAAATCCCATACTTGGTTGTCATGCATGGATTGCATCTCAACGTTCATGGCTTCAAGCCATTTGTCACAATTGGATTGTGACATTGTATCACGATATGTGGTGGGTTCATCCGAATCTACCGCATAGCATCAATCCATGAAGAATTCATATCTTTCCGGTGGATGGCTAATTCTACCAGATTTGCGAACGTTTTGTGTGTCTTGATCAACCTTTTGATCATTCTCAACAGCCTCTTGTTGATTGCTAGTATCAACCAAACGTGTATCGGCTTGTGGTTCTCGATCCTCCTCGAGTTCCACCGTTCTACTAGTACCTTCCATAAGGAAAACAGTTTCCAAGAACTCAGCCTTTCGAGCAATGAACACCTTTTGCTCGGTTGGGTTGTAGAAATAATATCCCATAGAGTCTTTGCGATATCCTACAAAGATACACTTAGTGGATCGACTTTCAAGTTTGTTTGGGTGTTGTTCTTGACATAAGCCTCACAACCCCATACCTTTAAATATGATAACAATGGAGCCCTTCCATTTCATAGTTCAAAAGGTGTCTTGTCCACTTTCTTGGTTGGGGCCATATTTAGAATACAGGCCGCGGAGAGCAATGCGAAATCCCAAAATGATAGAGGCGATATGCTTCTAGCCATCATAGATCGAATCATATCCAATATAGTTTGATTCCTCCTCTCTGACACACCATTATGTTGTGGTGTTCCGGGTGGAGTAAGTTGTGAGATGATCCCACAACTCCTAAGATGATCTTGGAAGGCATCACTAAGATATTCACCTCCTCTATCTGAACGAAGTACTTTGATGGTTTTATTGAGTTGATTTTGTACTTCATTTTGGAAGACTTTGAACATTTCATATTTCATATTTCAATGGAGCCCTTCCATTTCATATTTCAAAAGGTGTCTTGTCCACTTTCTTGGCTGGGGCCATATTTAGAATACAGGCCGCGGAGAGAAATGCGAAACCCCAAAATATGCTTCTAGCCATCATAGATCGAATCATATCCAATATAGTTCGATTCCTCCTCTCTGACACACCATTATGTTGTGGTGTTCCGGGTGGAGTAAGTTGTGAGATGATCCCACAACTCCTAAGATGATCTTGGAAGGCATCACTAAGATATTCACCTCCTCTATCTGAACGAAGTACTTTGATGGTTTTATTGAGTTGATTTTGTACTTCATTTTGGAAGACTTTGAATATTTCAAAAGCTTCATCTTTATGTCTTAACAAGTACACATACCCATAACGACTATAATCGTCAATAAAGGTAATGAAGTATCATTCACCATTCCTTGTCATTGCCTTAAAAGGACCACATACATCCGAATGTATACCTAATAAGTCTTTTGCCTTTTCGTTTGTTTCACTAAAAGGTTCCTTGGTCATCTTTCCTAGTAATCAAGACTCATATTTATCAAATGAATCATCTTCACTTGATTCTAAAAGACCATTATTTTGAAATGTATGTATGCAATCTTTGTTTATGTGACCAAGGCGACAATGCCAAAGATATGTCTTACTCAAATCCATTTTGAGTTTCTTGGTGCTCGATTGGTACAACGTGTTATCGAAAGATGTGTTATCATGAACTAATTCATAAATGCCATTAGACGGCATCGCTTTAAAATAAAAGACATCATTCATAAAAACACAAATACAATCGTCCACAAATTTTAAATCATAACCATATTGTCTTAGAAGAGAAACGGAGATAATAGTCCTAGTTAAACTAGGAGCATACAAAACATTATTCAAAATAACTTCCAAACCATTTGGAAGCTTCAAAATGTAGTCTCCTCGGGCTTCTACAACAACCCTTGCTCCGTTGCCCATGAAGAGACTTATATCTCCTTTCTTAAATTCATCACTTCCTTTGAACCCCTGCAACAAATTGCAAATATGAGTTCTACATCCGGGATCCAATACCCATGTGTTAGAAGATACAATATTAAGATCAATATGAATCATGAAAGTTGTACCTGAGGTTTCCCCCGCATCCCTCTTAGCTTTCAACTCTTTGAGATGGGTTGGACAATTCCTCATCCAATGCCCTATCTCCCCACAACCAAAACACGGGTCCTCCGCGCTAACCTTTAGCTTGATTCCACCTTCTGCCTTCCCCTTGAATTTACCCTTGACTTGTCCCTTAACTTTGGCAACCTTTGCTTTGGGTTCCGGGTGATGCCTCTTCCTATTTCCACCTTCATTGATCGTGAGAAACGGTAAAACCTTTTTACCCATTCCCGTCTCGGCCGTTTAGAGCATTGCGTGAAGCTCACCAATAATCTTATCCCATCCATTCATGTTATAATTCATAAAAAAGTCTCAAATTTCTTGGTTTGGCCATTTAGGATCAAATCCATGGCTAACTCTTTTGAGACGGGACAATTTAGCCGTTCAAGACGATCAATGTGTCTTTTCATCTTGAGTATATAAGATGAAACCGATTGGGTTTCTTCCATACGACATGCATGAAGTGCTCGAACCGTTTTGAAGCGTTCCACTCTAGCTTGTGAAAGGAACATTTCCTTAAGTTGGGTGATCATGTCGTATGACCTATGATGTTCAAAATCCTTTTGAATCTTTGGAATCATAGTTCCCAACATGAGGCAAGAAACTTGCACCGAATCCTCGTTGTATTTTACCCAATCATTATAGGCTTGAGCATCATCAATGTTAGGTTCATCGGGAATGTGATCGTCTAAAATGTAGGATTTCTTTTCTTGTTTGAGAACGCTTCTCAAGTTTCGATACCAATCCATAAATTTGTTATAGTTTAGACGATCCTTATCAAGTATAGCTCTTAGTTATAGGTTATGAACGGGTGGGATAATCGTGTTAGGTGGATTGTTGATTCGGTCATCTACAAATTTTAACAAAGCTCAATTTTAGTGTTTTCGATATCATTAATCAATTTTAATCGTTAATGCTCTTTATGTCTCCTAGACATTAATGATTAAAATCTAGAACCCAACGTCACATTTAAATAGTAGTTAGGTGACCTTTATCCTACTATTTAAATTAACAAGGTAGTAAACGTTTGACGATTGCAACCCTTTGCAATTTCTAGTTTATGGGATCGATTAAACATCTTATGTTTAGTTGGCATGTTTAATCCCATCAACATCATTATACGCCATGCTTCGGTGACCCTATTCACATGGTTTCCAATTTAAGTCGTCCTACTTACACACACGTGTGAGTTTTCACATACAAGTGGTTAGGTGATCTTTATCCCACAAATATGGCAAACCCACCTCAAACTCACAAGTTTCCTCTAATGCGGTTAGGTGACCTTTATCCCACACCGAGTTCCCAAGTGATTCGAGTGTCGTATAAAAGGATGGTGTTCAACTTATTTTATGAAAGGGATTTTAGTTTTCAAAATTCTAGATTGGAAAAATTTTTATGTACCTTTTATTTGCATGCATTCAAATGTATGGTACTTAGTTGAAAAACCCATTTTCAAAGTTTCTATTAATAAAACCCATTTTATTCTGAAATCATTAGCCTTAATAAAACCAATTTTATTACTTAACGATTTTCTAAGGAACTGATTTTATGCAAGTCGTTGATTTTAAGTGGTTAATAATCCATATTGCAATAAAATAAAACAAAATTAATCAACCAAACAAGCATAAAACAAACAACCACAAGTCCATAACCATAGCCACCTAATGTTGACTAAACTTGTTGACCGAAACTAGTGTGCCAAAAAAGTCTCTCCTAAGGGACCCAAAAGGACATCGGCTAGTGTCGGCGAACTCCCACTTTATCCCGCATCCAAATGCTTCAAGTGTTCACTCCGTGTTGTGGTCTCCATCACTTTATTTGGGCTTCCTTCCTTACATCTTCTTTTACAAAATTATATCTTACTACAATTTTCTATAGTAAAAGAAATACAACTAATCTACTTATTATTACAAAACAAATGAAATAAATAAATAGATTACAAAACCCAAATAAAAAAAATATTACAACCATATTGAATGAACAAACAACCACAACACAAACATTCATCCAACCACAAGTCCGTGGCTAGGTTATAAACATCTAATACATATCCATATATGCAAGAATCACAAGACCAAAATGGTTCCCCTTTTCCCTTAAAACTTTCGGCCAAAGCTTAGGCAAACCAAAAGTTTCGTGTTTTATCCAAACAAAACAATCAATCAACCAAATGACTTAGTTATTCAAGATTACCACATGCATGTAAAATATAATCTTGAAAAACAAAAGGTAAACCAAAACCCCCAAAATTTTCGGCCAAATGGTGAACCACACCATAAACCCGAAAATTTTTGGGTCTAATGAAGCATGCATTCGTATAAGTGGCTCTTGATGCCATTTTTGGGTTTTAACAAGATTATCAAAGTCATAAAACCTCATTTTCATGAAAAACGAAGCGGATATTATATTTAAATCTTATTAATTTGATAAATATAAAACCGATTTATACATGAGAAACCCAAAACCCGGATCCAAATACGAAATATATACTTACAAACACATGCAATCACAAGAAGGTTATGTTGTTAAGTCTACCTTTCAAGAAACCAAAAGGATGAAGAAGGAGATGATGATGATGAAAGGCAAGACTCCAATATAGAAGTTTCTCAAGCTAGCATACCCCAAGCTTCGAACAAAACACCTATTAGCTAGGATTTTCACACTTCAAAATCCAATCTTCTTGTTTCTATTCCCCTTGGCCGAAAATCAAAAGAGGAAGAAAGAAAGAGATGATTTTCTTGTTCTTGTGTGTGTGAGATAGAAACTAGAGAGAGTGTTTTTCACCACCCAAGTGACCAACAATATTACTTGCATGTTGTCTTTTATCAGGAAAGAAAGAGAAGAAAGAAAAGAAGAGGGGGGGGGCTCTCTCTCTTACTCTTTCAAAATTCAAAACTTTTTATAACATAAAACCATATTATAAAATATTATGTTATGTTTAATAGTTAAAAGTTACATAACATAAGTAAAATGCAAGGTTAATTAGTCTTACACATTGTTATTTAACCAACTTAAATAACACTATGTAATGTCCTCTCTCAAAATATAAATCATCGATATGATTTATTTATTTCACAAGTACAATGTATTTAGAAACCTTTTTCCAAATAACATAAGTGTTAATATGTCACACCCTCAAAATCCACTAACGGAGTTTTACCGTCAGAGGGTGTGAACTAACAGGATCGGAATCATTAGTTATAATCAAACCATAAAACAAAGTTTCAAAACCATGAAAACGTTTACGAGTAATTAAATGCGGAAGCGTAAAACCATAGAAACCAATGTTGCGTCACGCAGGACGACTTAAAACCCAATGATAACAGTTTAAAATAAGTTTGCATAATTAAAATGTTTCAAGCAATGCATGTTCCTAAACCGCGCGCCCGCCTCGGCTACCTGAGAATAACATACTAAAAGTGTCAACACAAGGTTGGTGAGTTCACAAGTTTATATAAAATAAAGCGTTTGGCGTTTGCGTTTAGCGTTTTGCGTTAAGCGTTTTGCGTTACAGCGTTTTGCGTTACAGCGTTTTGCGTTACTAGATAGTGTTATGTCAATTATATATCTATAGGTAGCTAGCCTATAAAACAAATATCACTAAGTGTTCGACACCGAAGCTGGCTGTTTATCATTTGCCTTGCCACCAGGTCATCCAGACCATGGTATGTGTTTAGCCAAGATTACACCCACTCGACCTCCAGTCGAGTTTAGCGTTGGGTGGGGTTTGTCAAACCCAGTAGTACTACCCAACAATGACTCGCTATTATCCAATATTAAACGGTTCGATGTGAATGAAGGACTTTAGTTAACGCGTTTGCCACATAGTCTTTACAAGTGATATATAATCTATATTAACAAAATCTTAAATGCGTTTTCGGAGTATGTTATCTCCCCCAAGAGAAAAACGTTTAAAAAGTTTAAAAGGGGAAAGTGAAACTCACTGTTTGCGAAGTATTCCCAAAATAATTCACCAAGATACGCGTCACAGAAAAACTCTCTCTAGCGTTCTAAAACAACAAAGGGATTTTTCTAAGTGTCGGAATATTATCGAGTCTCTAGACCCGGCACATAATACCTATGCACATAACATGTTTCGTGTTTCGTTTGTGAATCGTGTGTGACTTTAACAAATGTATTTGTGATACGTTACATGTGTAAGCAATTATTTACGTGTCATATATTCATAAAGTACATCACTAGCAATTACTCCCCGTAAGGGCAATTTGGTCAACACATAACAATTAGTTAGCAATTATTCCCCATGAGGGCAATTTGGTCAAATCATGACAATCAATTAGCAATTATTCACCGCAAGGGTAATTTGGTCAAAACATATCAATTATATAGCAAGTATCATGTTTCATGCATTTTCACAAAATTCAGCAGCTAGTTTCACCGAGACAGAAATTCTACTTGAAAGATTGTACTATTCCACCGATCATAGCATCTCAATTAATTTACCAAAAATCATCACAAAAGAATATATGTCTTAGGTTTCCAGAACATATTTTATTATATTTTTATTCCACATAGGTTTCTCACAATCATCAAATCATTACAGCAAACTCATAACAGTCAAATTCATGCGCCACAGAATGTTATTTGAAATTCCCGTTAAACGAAAAATCCAATAAATGCAAGACCACTTGGGTTAGGTTCCTAACTCAATGAGTCAACTTCCAGAAGTGGAACCAACCCAATTGGTCTCGTAGTTCATGAGATATAACTTTTACAAAACAACCTAACAGCAGGTCTAACAGCTCAGCTTTGCACAACGTTTTTGTAAAATCATAAAAGTTAACTTTTACACGTCCAAAAATTGCAAATTTATATTCTTTAGAAACTAGACTCAACCTAGTTTACTGTAGTATCAATAATCTCAACCATTTTTCACCTTTACACTTCGTTACAGTCAATTAAACATCAGTAACACAATCTGTCCAGAAACTGTTTGCATCCAAACTCAACATATTAACTATCTATGAACCATAATTCCTTCATATAACACTCTAGACTCTATAATCACTATCCATGCACATCAATTACACATTACATACATGGTTAGGGTTTTTGTTTGAACTCAAATCAAAGACACAACAATTAACATGTAACAATATCAATTCTAGTTATCAAATCATCATCAATACATCATCAAATCAAACAAAATCATATGAACACACTAACATATAAAAATCGGCATCTAGGGTTTGTAATTAACCCAATAAAAGTCAAGATTAAGTATAAAGGATGCATAGGATAGTTGATTATACCTTCCTAGCACCTTAATCTTGAATCAAAAGCTTGAAATTTGTTGTATGTATGTGTGTGTATGAGTGATGGCAGCCAAGGAGCCAGGGGGGGTGGGTTTCCGATCGGGACTTGTGGGGGAAGAAGAATAATAAGTTAGGGTTTAGTATTATTATTATTTATAATAATCTATGTTACACTTTGGCCCATCCACTCCTAAGTATTACTTATCTAGCTTAAACTAACTTGTTTACATCTTGAGTTAACGTTTATAATCATGTTATCACATAACACATAAGTCTAACACATAATTATCACATAATTACTGTTTTGACGTTATTCGTTTATTCACCAATCGTTTGCGTCAACTCGTTTGCGTTTCGATGCAATTCCCGAAAGACTACACATGTAGTAAGTGTTAAGCGTCATTTAAACCCTAGTTTAAATGTAATGAGGTGTGCGTTATAGATTCAGTGATCTTAAGTTTGAATTGACGGAGTTGAGTTAACAGAGTTAACCTGAAATTGACGATTGTCACATAATATTTATGTACTATGATCATATCATAAATAAACAAATATTATCGGTGTTTGTCTAGCTTGTTATTGGGTATGACCCGACTTGGATCATAACGTACTAGCCACATCAATTATAATATGTGTCTTGGGCAGACCGAGTCTAACAATACGTGGCTCGTGTACTTGTGGAGATGGTTCCACAACCGGTGTCTTAAACACGTTGTCATCTCTCCCCAAATCAACTACCGGTTCATCAACCACAAACTCCGGATTAATTGAAGTTATAATCACCTCAGGTTCTTCACTATCTGGCTCATCATTGAGTTTCAACTTTGGAGATTCCGCCCTTTTTGACTTCTTCTTATTACGAATAACCTTCGGTTTCACAGGCTTCTCCACAACAGTCTTAGGAATATAAGTCTCGTCCTGGTCATCAGTAGACTTCCATTTCTTGGAGCTTTCAGCCTTTTTCTCAAATTTAGCACATGGGTTTGCTAATCTCATTCTCCTGCCTTCAGAATCCGATTCTGTTTATTCCGGATCCTTTTCAGATGTAGCAGAATACACCTCATCTTGAGTTACCGGTGTAACAACCTCCTTCTTGATAGCTTTCTTTTGTTTCTTCTTCTTTGGAGCAACTGTCTCTTCTTCAGATTCCGACTCAATCTTGATGAAACCGCTCTGAACACTAAACTCTTTCCAATCGAGACTAAAAAAAGAAAGAATAGCAACTATATCAACAACCTTGATTCCTGACATGAACGGCCGCTCAAGAGACTGAAGATTTTTCATTCATTTTCTTGATTTATCAATTTTTTTAAGTCGAAGAGTGACTACTAATTTCTGCTCGTAGTTCCTCTCTTGTTAGTTTGTGATACAGTACTCGCGCAACAGCTCTTACAACAGCTTATAGCTATTATGTGCATTGCATGGGGCTTCGGTACATCGGGGCTATGGTATAAAAAACCAAATTCAATTCTTATTCTTACGAAACCATCCACGATTAGCTAGAAAACCCTTTTTCTTTTTTTACATTAATTAATGTGCTTCGATTTTTTTCCACTTTGCTGTACAACAAGAGTTTCAGGCCGATAATGAAAAACTCCACCAAAACGGGTAGATTTGTTTTTCCACTTGGCTGTACAACATGAGTTTCAAATACAGTGCAGCCATAGTACTCATTTGATAATCAAGGATATCATCATATCCTCCCTTTCTGTGACCAAGACAGTGAACTACCACATGCACCAAATACTTGTACGGTCGAGATAACCCAGTTTTAATGCTAATCTGTTCAATGAATCTCTATAGCCCATACGTAGCATGCACCCTTTCACCAAATTTTTATCAAGATCAACTGGATCTGATAATTCATCCCCGAACTCCAACACTTTCCTGATCAAGGCTTCATTCACAACAACCTTTTTCCCTTGCACTGTAGAATGAATATCTGTCCCAAACACCTTGGCATTATTCCAGAAATCAGATACGACGCTCTCATATGCATCTACCGAATGTGTAATGGCCTTGAGTATTCTGGATCTCCTCGGGAATGGTATGATTACAACAAACTTCTTTGCCTTTGGATCCTCTTCGTTCAAATAAGCACAAATGTTATTCTTAGGATCTGTGACTTTCACTTTCTTACCCATCTACAAACATACACAGATAAACATGTTAATACCAGTTTCAACGAATATGTCCTACACATATGTATCTATATCAGCGCATATGTTTGTGACCACGTATATGTACACTACAGCACATATGTATATGTATGTCTTAGTGTATATGTACTTCAACATATATGTAACATCAGCGCATAACTCTGGACTCAACGCATAAGTATATGTATCAACGTATATGTCATGTTTTAGCGTATATGTCACCTTAACGTATATGTATTGTGGTTTGACCAAAGTCAACGTATAACATATATGTCAATATTTTGACCAAAATCTAAGATCAAGATCCAAAACTCTCTTGAACAATCTAATCAACTATTATTAATCGTTTTTGTACGTTTAGACTAAATTTATTGTCAATTTTCAATTTTCATGGTTTTAAAGTGACTTTTTGACAGTTTAAACAACCGGATATGTATATGACTCAGATTTGTTATCAAAATCAACTTGATAATTCAATTAAGTATGATCAATGAACTCGTAATCTCATTTCAAACTCAAATGATGATTTAAGATGTCTAATAATGATTAAAATAAATCAAATCAGACTTATACGGAATCTGGGTTACTGTTCATCTTGAGATCTGACAAACCATAGAACCATTCTCACCTTAACAAATTGGATTGGTGTGTAAATCACCAAAACATAAATCAACACAGTAAACTTGATGGTAAAAACACACTTTAAATGATTTAAGGATAGAGAGGTTTCAAAGAGTCAGGCGCATAAGTATGAATTTATGCACCGTATATCATGTATATATACTTTCACATATGCGTCGTGTAAGTTAAGGAACTTATGCGGCGCATAACTTATGCGTCGTATAAGTTTCCTAAACTTATGCGCTGCATAAGTCTGTCCTGTTTAATTCTGACAATTTGTCCATTTCACACCAATGTAATGTCCCAAGTACAACTTAATGTCCTTGTACATTAAAAGAATAACTTAAATAAGCTTGTTGTGAAAATACACTGTTTATCAAGTCCAAATTAATGACCTTGCATAAAACAGATAAACGTTTTGATCTCTTTTTGATTTGATTTTGATAAACAAACACAAGTCTCATTGTTTTAGAAAAACCCAGAGAGATAGTTCACCCGCACATCAAGAGTCGAAAACTAGAAATAAAATCTTTTTGAATTTTTAATATAAAAAACTGAAATTAACAGTTTGAAACTAGAATTTTTTACAGAAATCACATATTTTTGTGAGTTTGAGCAGGGAATCATATTGACCAAATTGCCATTCCATCACAGTTTTATTTTCAGCGTTTATTATGACTGGTGTTAAGTCAGTCATTGGTATTGTTGTCCACATAAACCTTCCAAACAAATTATTCAGAAATTTTTGTGATACATTTAATTTGGTTCAATTAAGCACGAATCTTATGTGGACCCCACCCATCAAACATAATTTGTATATCTTTATATATGTATATCTTTTCACTACTCGCTTAAAATCGATTAGTTGTTACTCATGCAAAAATTACAAAATAAAACAACTCAGAACGTTAAAATTTTCCCTTAAGATCGGTATTACTATACGCAGATAATCTTCCATTTTAACAATAAAAAAAATAAGTTAAAGTTGTATAGGCCTTAACCCCCAGTTCGATACATGACTTTCACATGTTTGTGCTTATAGTATACGCGAAGGAGATACAAGGCTTGTACGAAACACCAAGAAAATAAAGCAGAATGCCCAAATCTTAACCCTCAGGTCGGATAGTCTTATCGCGCAGGAGAGGATCCAAGATTTGAATAAAAATAAAGAAAAAATCAAGTTGAATTTCTTTGCAAAATAAAAGTAAAAATAAGTTGAATTTTCTTTTCAAAAAGAACGCATGCACACACAACAATCTTTAACTTTTCATTTTCTTTAAAGTAGATATTAACTAACCTTCAAGATGTTAATCCACTAGATTCAGTTGTATTTAGGTTTATATCACTTACTTTTTCTTACTTGTGTTTTAAAGGCCTACCAATGCACAAATACATTTAAGCACACAGCCTTTTATGCTTACTTTTTACTGGATTTGGAACCAGATGATCAATGTACTATCATCTTCCCTTTTGCTTCAAAAACTCATTTTCTGAGTAGCAACATTTTTTAATGTTTTTGAACATTTTCGAATTTTAGACTGTTTTTGGCTTTTTCACATTTTTCAATGTTTTTGGTTTTTCTGAAATTTCTCCCCCCTAAAATCAAAAATCATATAAAAAATAGTTACAGAAAAACAAAATGACTCTGATGTTTAGGATCACAAGGTATCCGGCCCATCGATTACTCGGTAACCCTCTTATCAACACCACCCAAAACTTCTAAACCATTTAGTTTTAATAAGTATTGAAATCGTGACTTATCAAAAGCTTTGGTGAAAAGATTTGCTTTTTGTTCATCGGTGTGAATTTTGTCTACAGTGATCAACTTCTTTTCGTAGCAATCACGAATGAAGTGATACCGTATCTCAATATGCTTAGTTTTAGAATGGTTTACCAGATTCTTTGTTATCGATATAGCTGCATTATTATCTACGAAGATAGGGGCAGTAAGAAAATTCAAACCGTAGTCCCGCATTTGTTGTTGTATCCAAAGAACCTGAGAACAGCAACTGGAGGCAGCTACATACTCAGCTTCACAGGTATACAACGAAACCGTGGTTTGTTTCTTGCATTGCCAGGTGACAAGTCGCTTGCCGAAGAACCGACACCCTGCCGTTGTAGATTTTGCATTCAGCTTACAGCTTTTATAGTCCGAATCTAAGTATGCCCTCAGCACAAACTCATTGTCTTTTGGATACCAGAGACCGACCCCCGGACATCCATTGATATAACGTAGAATTCTTTTGACGATCATAAGATGTGAAACCTTCGGATTCGATTGATATTGGGCGTACAAACATGTGGCATACATGATGTCTGGCCGAGAAGCAGTGAGGTACATCAATGAGCCAATCATGGATCGGTATAATGTTTGATCAACCTTCTCCCCGTTGGGATCAGGGCCGATACCATGATTTAATGGTAGAGGAGTACTGATTGTCGATGCATCAGTCATGTTGAACTTCGACAAGACGTCGTTGGCATACTTTGTCTGGTGGATAAAGATACCGTCAGATAATTGTTCCACTTGAATTCCAAGAAAAAATTTAATCACCCCCATTGCACTCATCTCAAACTTCTTCTTCATCACTTCCTTGAACTGCTTGCACAGAACATCGTTGTCGACCCAAAGATGATATCATCGACATATGTTTACACGATTAGTAGATGTCCATCAACAAGTTTGGTGAAGAGTGTACAATCAACAGTTCCTCTAATAAACCCGTTGTCCAGAATATATTGGGACAACGTCTCATACCAGACTCTCGGGGCCTGATGGAGACCGTAAAGGGCTTTATCAAGGAGGTACACTTTATCTTTGTGGATTGGATCGACAAACCCCGGTGGCTGTCCCACGTAGACTTCTTCACTGATTTTCCCATTATGGAATGCGGACTTGACATCTAATTGATAAACTTTGAATCCTTTCCAAGAAGCAAACGCCAGAAAGATCCGAATAGCTTCTAGCCTTGCAACTGGTGCATAAACTTCGTTGTAGTCGATACCTTCTCTCTGGTTAAAACCCAAAACAACAAGTCTTGCTTTGTTTCTGACAATGATTCCATTCTCATCATGTTTACACTTAAACACCCATTTGGTGTTAATCTGCTTCTTATCCTCAGGCAAATCAACCAGTTTCCAGACCCCGAGCTTCTCAAATTGCAATAGTTCTTGTAAAGCTCTCTTCGGTCAGGGCTTCTTTATACGATTTAGGCTCGACCTGCGAAATAAAGCACTTGAATGAGAATTGATTTTGTAAAGGAGATACACTTGAGTAGAAACACTGGAGGTTTTAATCGATTTGACGTCTCGTTTGAACTCCAACATTCAAATCTCCTATTATGTTATCCTCAGGATGGTAGGATAAAGTTCTTGGCACCACTTCTGTTGGTACTGACATTTCAGATTGGAGATTGTTTATATTCTCTTCAGCAGCAATGATGGATGGAGAGATAGCCTCGATAAGCTCCTCATCTGATTCACCATCGTCATCAAACACAAGAGTAGTCTCTGGCATATCATCAGATTGAATAGGATCTAGTACATCTTGAAGAACAGACGTAGGGACTTCGGGTGTTGTTACATAACCTTCTAATAAATTTTGTTTGTATAACATCGTCAAAGTCTCATCAGAAATAATTTCCTCAGGGAGTTTGAAACTCTCCCAAAGGCTTTCGTAATCAAACAGCCTAGAATCCCCTGGTCGCTGAACGGTAGGCGTATATCTTTGACAATCAACATTTTGGACCTGTACAATGTCACACCTGATGACCGTCGTTTGACTCATGCAAAAACCTAATTAACCTAAGTAGCTAGGGTAAGTCAGGTATCGTATCGACCAGGAGTATGTGGTCAGTGTGTAGTGAAAATGATTCCTAACATTATGAGGTAATTCATTTAACGAAGTGCTAATCACACTAGCAAACAAGTTGATTTTAATATTGATTAAACAAGTACTTAACTTTCAAGCAATTAACAAAGACAAGTCAAACCCGGGGATTCAAGCAAGTAAGCAAACAGCTATCTCATGCAACTTAACAGATTAACAATCAATGATCAATACAGACTGACTAACTTGATAAACCTTAGGCATCCACGCTTACTAACACACGGAACAGGTTATCAAACGGTCCCTGCCAGTGTGACTCAACTAAGGGAAAGTGTATGCCTCATCATATTCAACTAATCAAAGCAATCCTACAAGCAATTATCATAGCAACTGGCACAATAATCGTTCTGATCGAAATAAACCTAAACTGACTGAGTGCACAATAATACTAGACATCAATACTCATAGATTAATCAAAGATGGTTACAATAAATTCGTTCTTAATACATGAGAAAAACTGAAAGATACAACACTCTACATCCCGGGCATGACTCGAAGGAACTAGCCGTGCATCGGCATCTCTCGGGCTTCGGTTATGATCTTATGGAACATATATGAGGTCTTGAGATGATTGGAAGTGATGGTTCTCCCCTTTGCTGCTCTGAAAATCATATGGAAAGTGTAAGATAGCGTCTAGGGTCGTCAAGATGTAATATACGAAAAAACCCTAACTTTCACGATTCTAGGAACCATCGCGTAGCGCGATGGTCTCCTTTCCAGGTCCATCGCGCTAAGCGATGGACCAAGGTCAACGCAGTCATTTACAGGGCATCGTGTGGCGCGATGCCCCGCCTTCAATACCCATCGCGCTACGCGATGGGTCTCTTTTCTCAGCAATTCCATATTGATGTCTCGATTCTCGTGCTGGACATCCCGGGTCTTCATTCCATGCACGTACAGATCCAAATTAAGCGCGTTAAGGACCTGTGACCTGAAACATAATAAACATGTATGAAGTACAAAAGTTCCTAAACTAAACGACTTAGTTAACATACATAAATCTATACAAATAAACCGAACATCAACACCCCAACCTAAGGCAGAAATGTCGGGGCGTGATCCGATTTCTCACAGCTCGAAGATACTATCATAAATAAAATGTGACAATATCTAATTAATTCAAATGTACACACAATAATCAAATACAACAAAACAATTCAATTAAATAAATACAATCAATTAAATTTAAGTTTGTTTTCAATATAACCTATGGTCTTTACTACATATACATACTTCAATCTAAGCAACCTGCATATGCGTAGAAAATGGAGTTTGTCAACAACACATGTTGAGTGAGATGATCACCAATTTTGAAACATTAAATAATAGCATATATATATAGTTGATAAATGATAAATGATAAATGCGCAAACCAACCATGTGATAATAATCAATTGAATCATAACAAACATCCATATAACCAAATCGTGTGTGCCAATGAAATCGTTGCCAAGCGAATCGGGCATTGATTACAATGACTAAGGTTGTCGTTTTACCTTTGCCAAACGAATCGGGCTCCGGTTACTAAGACGGTCGTATGATCATACTAATAAAAACCCTATACAAAAGGGGATATGTTGGACCTCTCCGAAATGTTATCAAATAAACAATTAAACATGTAGCAATTAGCAAATAGCATTCAACTGATAATCACACAATGATTATGTTTGCGATTTTGTGTATATATAAAATAGAAAATATGAGTAAGTACGCATATGTCCCCAAAAAAATTGAAAACAGTGTATAAAAGGTGAAATGATCAAACTCACCTTAGACGGAAGGCAAGTGATTAATAAATTCGACAAACGAACTAATGATTTAAGCGAGTCATCCAATACCTGTCCAACGAGATTAATGATCAGAATTTGAAACTTTGTGATATGAAACTATAAATAAAAAGAACTTAATGTCGCTGGAATCAATCCAAACGGATGAGTAGAACTCTAGTTATGTTGATTTAATGTTTAAACGAGTCGAGTCTGACCAGAATCCAAACTTTGATTCGGGAGTCGGGTTTTGGTCAGAACCCTTAAAATTTAATTACGAGAAGAAAAGTCTTCTGGACCGAACGTTGAATCCAACCAGAAGTATGAGAAAACACAAAGTCAAACTTGTTGACTGTTTTACCCTTCATCGGGTTTTAAAGCAATTGACCAGTCAATACCCTTCAATCTCAGAAATTTATTGAAGGTTATTGACTAGGGAATATGTATGAACAATTTTACAGTTACAACTTACCCGGAAAGTGAAAGGATCAAGAGATATAACGAGTCAAAGATCAACGTATAAGCAAAGTCAAACGTCAAGGCTTATGTCTTTAACAAATATGCAAAAACTGAAGGGTTTGAGAATGAGCAGAGGTAGGTGACGGCTGGAGGAGATGTAGTAGGGTTAGGTTAAGGTTTACAGCAGGGAATTATGATGTGTTTATATAAGAATAGCTAAAACGAACCAAATATGGGCTTTTTGGCCCGTTTAAGCAAGTATATGTGATTTAAGTAAACAATCTTTGATTTATTCACAAAGATCTGATCTTGAACAAGGGAAAACGAATTAGGAATGGTATTTTAGTTGTATGATATTTACTTGGACCTTAATTCACTCTAACATGCCTAAAATAAACGATTTTATACCTTAAACGAACTAGAAAACTAACTAAGGCTTAAACGATCTGTGCAGGTACCCCGTCGCGCCGTGCGGCCACCTAGGGTCGTCCTGTCGCGCAGAACCCTGGGCCACAATGGGAAAAGTTTCATTTTTTGCATTTTTAGTCCCTCTAGTTTGATATTTGGTCAATTATTGGACTTTTTATGGTTTAAATAAGGATTTAGACATTATATAAAGTATGAGGGGTATAAATTGAACATTAGAAACTTAAATATATTATTTTTGTTTAATAATGAAAATCTTAATTATTCCCGGTCGGTTTAAACATAAACGAAAAATCCGAGATGTTACAGTCTCCCCTATTTTAGGGAATTTCGTCCCGAAATTAAGGAAAACCAAAACATCATCGTTTTGAAAACAAATTAAACTTTTTAAGGAAAATATCATAACATAGAACTTCTTAATAACCGAAGAAACGCTTCAAATGATAATCCGATAAGGGCACTTATATATAGGATGTACCAGCGGTGTATCCACCATGTCCTTATCATCTCATCATTCATACCGTTACCCAAGCTACCTTAGGTTCTAAATCATGACACATAATTGTACTTATTATGATTTCCGTGCGAGGACTCAGATAATTATGTTCGCGACCATAATTACTCTTATCGTCATATGGTCCGCATAATTCGTTTCATCATGTGGGTTATAAAACATTTAAAATCATCACTTTGTAAGAAACAAATGTTTTGAAATAACAATTTTAAGAGAAAACAATTGTCTTGATAATTTTAAATATAATTTCAAATGATAATTAATAAATGTTCTAGTTGAATTAATAAAACCGTGAGATTTTGAAAACCTCTTTTGCTTTTAAAAGTAAAATTTTGTAAATTGAAGAAAATAGATTTGGTGAAACAGACGTTATGGTCATAATCGAGATTTAAGGAAATGAGGTGGAGATACAAAATCCTAATTGATTAATTTTGATAAAGGAATTTTACTCAGGGAATGAATTACGCAAGGGTTTATTTTATAACAAATAGTTAACGACATGCGGAGTTCTTAAAGATCTTATTCTTTAGGAATGAAGTTCTTAAGATCGAGAATATATAGTTAACGAAAATTTTTGGTGAGTCGAGTTTAGTTAATTTAAATACTTATGAGTTTAAAGAGAAGTTAATATAAGGTCATAGCTTTTCAAGTTGGTGATTTTTAAAATTTAGATTAATTCGATTAAGATATTCTAAAATATTAAAATTGTTAGTAATTTAAATATCAATAATAATGCGAAAATATACTTATTTGAATTAAGTTGTTTAATAGATTAAACTGGGAAGCGGATATTCCCGAACCACCGAGATAGTCCTTTTCCAATTAGATCTTTAAAATTAGATAAAATATAAAGTAGGTAATTGAAGATATTAAATTAGATTAAATTGTGAATTCGTGGATTTTTCATTTTTACAAAATCGTTATAAATATTTGGGAATATGTAAATTGAATTGTAGATAATGAAAATTTAAGTAAATAACAAATTTTAAATTAAAGTGAAGCATAAAATAAGATAAATGCGAGACTAGAAATGCATGAACCACCATGACTATTCTAACACTACGAATTTATCATTTAAAACGTTCAAGATTCTCAAAAAAATCAAAGTAGGGAGTTGAAATTTTTACGATGAAGGTTCAATCAAAAGTCAATTTAATAATAAAAGTTAAATTAATTAATTGAAAATTTTTAATTTAAAAATAGAAATTAAATTTTGAGAATACATAATTTAGTTTAATAATAATAAAATTTACTATAATTGAATTTTAATAATAAAGATTTATAAAGTGGAAAATAAGTTGTGAAAATCATCATGATATTGAGAAAAACAAGAGGTAATAAATATTTATAATTTTAAAGTTGAGGATAAGGATTTAAATGTACTTAGAAATTTATAGTTTGAGGATATGGATATAATTAAGAAAATATAATTTAAATAATATTTTAATGGATATGAGTTAGTATAAGATTTCTTGTTCGGTGATTGGCAGTTGTTTGGTTAACAGAATACAGCAGCAAACTCTTTGTCGATTCTAGTAGCAGCAAACTCCTTGTAGATTCTAGTAGTCGAATGGAAATCACGAGAAGTAGGTGAACGACGTTGATTACGATGATTTCCTAGGGAAGACGTTCTACGAGGACCAAGGATGAAATTTTTAATGAAATGATGGGTAAGTTGTAGGAATGAGTTGATATGAAATAATGGAGATGTGTATGTATATGTATTAGTATTAGTGAAGACTCAAGGACGAGTCAAGAATTAAAATAATATATATGAGTTTGAAGCATATTACCTAGGGTGGCCCTGTCGCGCAGCGCCCCGGGCAAAAATGGGGAAAGTTTCATTTTTTGCATTTTTAGTCCCTGTAGTTTGATATGTGGTCCATTATTGAACTTTTTTATGTTTTAAATAAGGATTTAGACATTATATAAAGTATGAGGGGTATAAATTGAACATTAGAAACTTAAATATATTATTTTTGTTTAATAATGAAAATCTAAATTATTCCCGGTCGGTTTAAACGTAAACGAAAAATCCGAGATGTTACAGACAATCTTGTGGAGGCTAGGAATGTATACACGTCTCAGTGGACTAGCATACCCTACGAAGAAACCTTTAACAGATTTGGGACCAAATTTTCCACTCGGTTCAAGAACTGTGCACGTCGATCCAAACAGTTCAAGCCATTTAAGATTAGGTTTTTGATGATTTAGTAGCTCGAAACACGTTTTGCCGAATTTCTTAACTGTAAGTACCCAATTGAGAGTATAACAAGCTGACGCTACTGCTTCTGACCAAAAATTCACTGGTAACTTTGAATCAGAGAGCATAGTTCGAGCTGTTTCAAGCAAGGTTCGATTCTTTCTTTCAACGACCCCGTTCTGTTGTGGAGTATAAGGTACACTGAATTGATGAAGAATTCCCCGGTCATTACAGTACTCAAGTAGTTTGTTGTTCTTGAACTCCGTCCCATTGTCACTTTTTATTCGCCGAATCGGTAGATTGTACAAATTCTCCAGCTTCTTGAATAAGATCATTAGGGAATCATACGTCTCATCCTTTGATTCCAAAAACATTACCCACGAGAATCTCGAATAATCATCGGTAACCACAAGAAAATAGAATTCTCCTGTGATACTTTTGACATTCACTGGACCAAACAGATCCATATTGAAACGTTCGAACGGTAAGTTGATGATATTGACGCTTTTCTTTGGATGTTGTTTCTTTGTCTATTTTCCCTTCTTACAATCCAGGCACTCTTCATTTAACTGAAAATTTCTCAAATTCACTCCCTCTACCAAGTTCTTATGAATCAGATGGTTCATCTTCCTCTCACTAATATATCCCATCCTTCGATGCCATAAAACTGACTCCCGTTTTGATGCTCTAGAGATGAAACGTTGAGCAAATCCCGAAGATGTTGATGTCGTACTCATGTTCATGACATAAAGATGGTTCTCTTGAGGAGCACGCATAAGAATCCATTCTTCAGGAATTTTAAAACCCGGTTTCAAAATTAGACACTCTCTGTTAGTGAAATGTGTTAGAGGAAGTTTTATCACAAATTTGTGATATGCTTAGCAAATTGTTCTCCAGTTCTGAAATGTAGTTGCCTTCTCAAACGTGACTTTCCCATTCATCAACGTGCCTTCTCTAACAATTTGACCTCCTTGGTTTCCCGCAAAACCAACATACCCTCCATGAATTGATTTGACATCTTTAAGTAGGTAAAGAGTACCCGTCATGTGCCTAGAGGCTCCACTATCCATTATCCAACGAGAATCGTGAGATCTTGGAAGCCCCTGCACATACAGCAAATGGTTTTAGTGAAACATGGAAACCCAAGCCTTATTAGTCTTGGGTTGTTTGAAGTTTTTATACAACAACCTTATATCATCAATGTCTGAATCATAAGATAATAAATCCTCACTGCTTACTTGAGTCTCAGATTCAATTTTCGTTTCCTCAACAACCTCTGGTGGTTTAGTAACAGTTTTAGCAACCCAATTTTGACCTACAGCTTGTTTCTTGTAGTAAAAAGAGGTTTGAGTTGTCTTTGAAACATTTGTTTTAACCATTTCACTTTTTACAGATTCTACACGTTTCAGAATTTTCACAGGTTCAGGAACACATACTGGTTTAACCGTATAACCTAAACCTGGTTTCTTGTTGACCGACTTTTGAGGCGGAGCATTATCATTATTAAATCGATTGGGACATGCATAGAAAACATGCCCAATTTCATTACAATTAAAACAACGTCTCCGATCAACAAACTTGTTAACCTGAGATGTTATCTCAAGTTGTTCACGCTCGGCCTTTTGTTGATAAAACTCTCGGTTTGATTGGTTCCTAAAAATGGCTTCCTTTTCAAATTTTGAGGTCTTACCATGAACAAAAACGATCTTTTTAACATGAGTTGGTTTAACATGATGAGATTGTTTATAATAAAAACTTGTCTTAGCAAATCTCTTCGTCTCAATATGATTCTCCTTTTCTAAAACCTGAGTATTACCTTTATCTTTAGCCAACACTGACTCTGCAACTTTGAATCCAGTTGTCATGTCACAACCAGAACTGTCATTATCAACCTTTTCATATTCAACACAATCACCATCACCAGACTCAGTGGTATCATGCAGTGGAGTTTCAACTTCCACATTAGTGCATTTTTTAAACCCTTAGGCTTCATAGGAATATAAGCATTCCACATAGGTGGAGGCACGACATGATAATCCACACTTGATGTTATGTTCTTGCTCGCATCATCCTTTGACTTTTTTCACCATCAGCAATCTGTGACAACCTATAGTTGCTGCCATTCTCATTCTTCGGGATAATGTATTCTTCCTCAACAGTCGTCCACGTCTCGTAATTCAAAGCTTGAACGTAAGTTTCAAACTTTTCGGCCCAAGACGGAAAATCTTCCATTCGAAGAGGTTTTGGAGGCTTATTGGATGTTCCCATTTCATTCTCGAGATTAATGTTCTGAAGTAAGGCAGACGGTTCTGACACTAACGCACAGAGATTGTCCATGATGGTCAATGGATAAATTTTGGTCAATTGATCTGGTCAACGGATAAGTTTTAATGAGGTCAACGGATAGCTTCTGATGGTCAACGGATATGTAAGTCAACATATAAGAGTAGAGGTCAACGAATAAGTATGATGATATGGTCAACGGATATGTGTGGTGTGTGAGTGGTTAACGGATATGTACACCAACGTATATGTTATACGTAACGTATATGTTTCAACTTATAACATACACGGCGTATAAGTTATGCGCCGTATATGTTATACGTGAACAACATATCCGCTACAATAGCATATGCGTGAAGAATCTCCATTTTGGTAATTTGACAATTTGAAGGTTCAAATGTTAATAGATTGGACAAATTTCTGAAGAATTTGACACGAAGGTGTAAGGAATGTTTTGTGAGAATTTGAAGGACTTTTGACAGTTGAAATTGAAGATAGAAAGAAAAAACTTTGAAAGGTGGGTATTCAAGCTAGTAACGAGCCATAAGCTCTGATACCACTTGAAAGGGGACTTGAACAGTTTTATACACACTAATAGAATCTCTAGATGTTATAGCTCGTATCTCAAAGTGCGGATTCCAATGAAAGTGAACACCACAAGTAAACATTAAGCACATTCTTCATTGATAATTTCAAAGATTTACAAGATGTGACACTCTAGTAACTTTCTCTCTCTAGTCTCTCACTCTAACAACGACCAAAAGTCTCTGAATTACCGCATAAGTCCCTTATTTATAGGAAACACATGAAAGGCCACAAGGAGCGGATATTATATATGGCGCATATGTTATGCGCCGCATAACATATGCAGCCCTTGAGACTTATGTGCGTAACATACACAAAACATACATTTGATATTTAAAGCCCTATACAATCATATCTAAGACCCTAGCGATAGACATTATGCTATAACACCTTTGAATGTTACAATGCTCATGCATGGCTGCAAAATTGGATCCTTTCTCTTCAAGATAACTTTTGGTGCATCATCTTTTGTCTTCCAGAGAAATCCTTTTGGTTCAAAGCATTGCTTCAAAAGGAATTTTTCATCACCATTGAGTCTGTCTATCACTTTCTTCTTGTAAGTTTTCACAAATGAATCTTTCTTTGAAACAAATTTCATTGACTCTTCAGAACTGTTCAAACTTGTTTATCAAACAAAGATCACTTTTCATTGAGTTTCAGAACAGTTCTCAATTTTCTCACACCTTTTCCTTTCTTATCCCTTGAATCATCATCATCTTTTTCATTCCACAAGTATCTTCCTAGTTTTCTTTGTAAAGTCCCAAATCTTGTCCACAAAATAAATCAGGGATGGCATGTGTCCTTGCTTTTGTTCCAACAGGAATCAGTGTGGTGACCATATGTGTCACAAGTTTTGCACCACACCTTTCCCAATGAACCAAGTTCTTGTGAGTGTTGTGAAGATTTTCTTTCACTTGGTCTTGGAAGAGACAGTCCCAAT
The DNA here is from genome assembly GCF_021521415.1 of Bidens hawaiensis. Classification (NCBI taxonomy): domain Eukaryota; kingdom Viridiplantae; phylum Streptophyta; class Magnoliopsida; order Asterales; family Asteraceae; genus Bidens; species Bidens hawaiensis. The sequence goes on from NW_027496145.1 coordinate 178,210, forward strand.
GACTTCTGTGCATAAGTGCATTTGTCATAATCAAATTTTATTGGTCAACACACATCAACTTTCTGTTCTTCTTTTGCCTTAACAAACTTTATCCCTTTAAGTCTCTGATAAGGAGTGGTAGATCTTTCTTCTCGTGTTGGGTCAATCTTCTTCTTGGTGCATAATCAATATCACTGATATCAAACAACTCATGATTAGAGAAGACAGGGTATATGGGTGAGAAATCTTCAACAATCCTTGGTGAATTTTAAGTAAATTTGTTTGCTGCTGGAAGCTTCTCACTCCTTACCCTTCTGTCATTAAAATTCTCCTTGTTGAACTTTTCATTTACCTTTGGACTCTTGACTTTGCTTGAATTTTCTTTCTTCTCTTTCTCAGTCTTAAAGTTTCCACAAAGGTCAAACACTTGATGCTCTAGTCACATCTTCTCATAATGCTTTTTCATTCTAGCAGAAACCTTTGGCAATTTAGGTATCACATATGTTGATCCTTTCTTGGTTGTTTCTTTTCTCACTCTTCTCAGCATCCCCACTCTTGTTGCAAGAGCAACATGAACTTATGTTGCTCAGGCTGCTTGAAAAACTTTTGAGTGAATCAATTGATTCAATTTCCTTATCTGTCAAAAGGACTTTCTTCTTGATCTTCAGATTGACAAACACTAGGACTTGTCTCATCAATCACATACTCTCCTTCTTGATTTACACTCACCTTTTCATGGATTTCAGCAAACTCCTTTCTATCATTGAATGTTGATTTAAACTACTTCAAGTATGCTTCTCTGTTTTCTTTATCAACTTTCAATGAATAATTGTCATAGAAAGGTGGTGGTACTATCTTGTATCTCTCTTCTGGCTTCATCTTCTCAATCTTTCCAATTATGCTACCAATGGAGACCAGATTCTTTGGGAAATCAACTTCAATCTGTAATTTAGTGTTCTTGAGCTTTTCATCCCTATACATTTTCTTCAAACCTTCATTCTCCATAATCAGTCTTGACTGAGTGTTATAGTTGTCAAGACAGTTTTCTTCAAGACTCTTGATTTGATTTTCATATGTCCTCTCACTCATATCATAGACATTTATGATGCTGTCTTTTCTATTGCTTTCACATTGCCACTTTCCAACTTTTTTTTTCAAATCATCAATCATTAAAAGTATATCAAAGACAGAACTATCAGAAGGCACCTGTGAACTTGATGCCTCTGCTAGTTCATTAATCTTAGCCATGTATGCAGCATTGGCCTTCTCAATTTCAGCTGCATGGTTGCTCCAATTAAATGCTCCATCTTGTGGATCCAAAGCAACTGCTACATTGCCTTGATCTCTGCCTTGATTTTCGGCACCCTGCTATCCTCTGTTCTGATTTGCTTGAACTTGAAGTTGGTGGTTGTTTCTTTGTTGCTGTTGGTTTTGTGTATAGTTTCCTTGAAATTGTCTTGTTTGAGGGTAGGGATTTTGGTGTTGGTTTTGATACGTATTTCGGTGTTGGTTCTGGTAAGCTTGGTTTTGATTTTGAAAATGCTGGCTTTGAGGTGCTTGATTCTAATAATGTCTTGGCAGATTGCATTATCTGGCAAAATGGCCAGGTTGTTGGCAGTTGAAGCAAATTGCTTTGGATTTATCAAATCCAATTCTGTCATTGGGTCCTGTGAAGATTGATCTGCTAGTTCTATTATACAGTCTTTTACTTCTCAAAGCCAACATGGCTGCTTGCCATTTCAAGTCCATGTCCTCTATGTCATTAGAATTAATTTGTTCCAAATCTTCTTGAACCACACTGGTGTGGATGCGATTTTTGGCAACAAATGCATTATATGATTCAGTGAACATAGAGAATAAGGCTTGATATTCATGGTTGTGGCTTGCATTGGGAGGCATATAAGGAGCTTGGCCACTGGCAGTTGATGCAACATCACTGTCTTCTATCATTTGAACAATGAATCTTGGTTGACCAGGCTAGCTTGCAGCATCAGGAATGACTGGATACACTCTTGGAGTTTCTGAGCTCACAAAATTAAAGTCTGAAGGTTCTTCAGTTATAGGAAGTTTTTGTTGAGGCCTAGTTGACAGATTACTCATTGAAGCAATCAAAGCATTAGTACCTGGAAATCTAGGCCTCTCTTCCTTTATCTTGTTGTTTTCAATCATTTCATGCTCTACAGCTTGGAAAAATGAAATCACATCATCTAGCTTGAAGTTTGGGAAATTAGCCTTCTCTTTGATAAACTTGCTAGCTATATACAATTCTTCGGATAAGGATGACAGAAGCTTCTTTTTTAAGTCAAAATCAGTAATTTGCAGGTCAGTAGTCCTTATCTCATTTACCATGGTAATAAATCTTTGCAAAACAGATTTCAACGTCTCCCCCTCCTTGAACTTAAATCTATCCAGCTGCTTTTTGAGTCTGCCTTTTTTTATATCTCTCAATTCTGTGTTTCCTTCAAACATCTCCACCACAGCATCATATATCCCTTTAGCAGTAGTATGGTGGTTGACACTTGGTAAGGTTTCCCAAGACAAACCAAATTTGAGCGTGGGCAAGGCTCTGATACCACTTGTCAAGATGGTCTTCATTGAGCTTCACAATCACACTATAAAGCAACAAAATGGTCTTCACTGAGCTTACAAAGTCTGATACCATTTGTCAAGATCATGATTTCATGACACACAAGATAGTCAACAAGAATTAACACGAAATTAGACATGCAAAGACCCCTTGATAATAGCCGGTGGAATCAGCTAAGATCAGGATGTTGCTATTAATAATATGTTAATGATTAAAACAGACACACAAGAATTAACTCAAAAGATTTCCATCATATATTAATTGTTCATTAAATGTCAAGGAAACTTGAGGGTTTTCTGTTTGGGATGTCTGGTGTGGAACCCTAGAAAACAAGAATATTCTGTTTTCTCTAGTAATGTATGTAAGGGGACCATCTGGATTGATGAATCCTAGTACTCCTTTTATAAGGGACCAACATTCCTTCTAGAAAACCATTCATCATTACAAAATACATTCAAAATAAACATAAGTGTCAAATCAGGTCTTCGAGTATGCTTTGTGTTTGTCAAGCAGACCTTGTAACCTTAAGTGTGCTCGAAGCATTTCTTTGAGTAGACATTACTTAGAGTATTTTCCTTAGAAAATATTCTACTCCAGCAGACGTCATTCATTCTAAAATTAATCCCAACTTTGCTCGGACAAATCCTACAAGTAAACATATTCTTCTTTGATCTCTTCAATCTTCACTAAGGTTTATAATGAACATATCCAGTACGCTCGGGTACTGAAGTTTGCTTGAGATTGAACCATGCTCGGAGTTTTAATTAGAATTTTTTATTGACTCCTCACAAGCATGCTTGATATCATTCTTATTATATCCTTGCTCGACCCACCAAAACACTAGTTTAATCTTGGATAGATCAAGTGTTTGCTCGAATACAAACTGTGCTTGATGAAGAACATCCTTACTCGACGAAGTGTAGCTTGCTCAAAGCTTTAAACACTTAGAAGAATTCTTGAATATAACCCTACTTGTGTAAGATATCATGCTCGAGCTAGTAAATGCCATGCTCGGAGATCCTAAGCTTGCTCGAGTTCCATACTTAGCCATTTCTAAGGAGGTTGAAAAGATTCCAATCTTCCTTGTCAATATTTTTGACTCAACAACGAACTCCAGATTTGTAAACTCGATCTGGGGGATTTCTTCGACTTAGGAAGGATGAAGCACTTATCCGACAACAACAATCTGGATCTAACCGGAAGGTGCAAACTCATGAAGACTGGTTGCATGGAGAACAAGAAGAGATTGTTGCTGATTACGAGCATATGTTGCATAGTGAGCAAACATCATCACAGACATTGACATATGCAGAATCACTTTCACCATCTCCATATCCCCCACCAACGATCCGTCGTAGTCAGCCTGGTGCTAGTGTTAGACAAGGACGGTTTCGGGAGAACGATGGGAAAGTGGAGGTCGCGACAGAGATCGTCGTTTGGATTGGAGCTAATCTCATAGACACACGTACGATAAGAGTCGTGCTACCAACGGATAACACGATAGCACATATCGAGGTGATATTGATGGTTATCCATGTGATGATAGTCGAAATTATGGTTGAGAAGAAACAAGTCACCCGCTGGTGATGGTTAAACACACCGAATATTTCAATGATGCGGAGGTAGATTTTACAAAACCATATCGACCCTCAGCGTTTACTGAGAAGTCAAAGTTCATTCCGCGGATTGCTACGCTCCCTTCCCAAAAAATGTGAGAATTTCTAGTAATTTGGGTAAGTATGATGGAATGACCGGTCCTAGTGATCATCTCCTTAATTTCACAGCAGTAGAAGGAATAAGTGGATGGACTTTACCTTATCGTTGCCATATGTTTACGTTCACATTGACGGGAGCGGCCCGTGAATGGTTCGAGAAATTGTCGGATGGACAAATCTAAAGCTGGAATAACCACATGGTAAATATTTCACAATACTTCTATGACACTCGTGACAAAACCGAGTACACCTAAGTATTCACATATCTAATAAGCGATTAAGCGCTTATTGCGTAACGAACGAACGAATAACCAAACGAGTCTGGTTATAACCCGGATATCCCGAGTGGCCATCTATAAGTGATATACGTATATTATAAACCAGTATATTGATATTATGGCTTTAGTACAATAGCAAACCAGTTAAACGAAAATATACTCGTTTAAACAACCCGCAATGATTTTAATCGCGAAAGATAATTACGAAACAAGCATTGTATCATCGGTTAAGCCGATAAAGACTTACAAAACACTTATTTGGGTTGTTTTAACCGATCCATTAAAATATTTTCGATTTTTACAAACAAATAGTATATTTTTCTAAATTTACAAGAAATTGGCCGAAAAACACTCGTTTTCGTACTGTTTGTCGTACCCGATATATTTTTCTCGTCAAAAACCAAACCCAAAATAAATTTTAACTCGGGTTGCGGCTCTATACTTACGAACAATAAGCAGAGCTAACTGGCGGTGTCGATTCGGACGGGTGACAGTAGGGGCGGTGTTGTAGGTTAACAAAGGAGTTGTAAGAGAGAGAGAGAGAGAGAGAGAGAGAGAGAGAGAGAGAGAGAGAGAGAGAGAGAGAGAGAGAGAGATATGGCAAATCTTTGGGAGGGTTTTTATGGAGAGTGAATCCATGATCAATACCATTGATTGGTTGTTTTGTTAGGGATTCGAAATCCCGAAATCAACGATGGCGACTTCAAAAGTTTGAGAACGAAATTTAAGAGAATTTGATATGAAATTTGGAAATTTAAAGCTGACTCCAAAATTTTCATTCTTTCCTTTTATAATTTGTTAGATTTTCTTTTTATTTTCTGTGGTTTACATGATAGAGATTTCCGTACCTTTGAGATTTCACCCATTTGTTATATATACACATATTATTTATTTTGATTTTAATTTGATACACCATAACGTATTATGTTTGTTAATTCATATATGTTATAACTATTATGTCTTAAATATTTAGGCATTGCATTTAATATCAACCGGCCAACGTTCGATACATTGAAAATCCGACATAATAATGTCGCAATAATTATAGTATTTTGATGTGCAAAAATATATATAAAAAAATGTGGTTCGCAACTAAGCTTTAAAACCTAACAACCTAAACTAGCGTCACACAAACGGCAAGTGTACCGGTCGCGTGTAGCAAAGTCAAAGGAAGTCTGGATATCGAACTCAAAGACATGTGAAGTGGCTCGGAAAACTAAACCCTAACTAAGTACTGCCTAATAACAATATTAAATTAATTATTTTTTTATTATTTTATTTAATTAATTTAAACTAATTTAACTAACTTACTTGACTTAAAGAAACTAACGGGAAAACTTAACGGCATTAACGGAGCTCTCAAATATGATGAAGAGGAACCACCTAGGTAAGGAATCTTAACGACTATCAACGACGCTCGGGTGACAACGAACACATGAAACCGGGTTCTAAGGATGATCTAACTAAACAATAATAAGGGAAAATAGGTCCCCATGGTCAGGTTTACTAAAGACCCCTAAATACGTCTAGAAAGAAAGGTAAAGCACGGTTGATTTTCTAAGTACCCTAATGATTTATTACTTGGTCCGTATCAAAATCATAAATTCCACTAAGGCTCGTAATCCTAACAAACTTAGGGAATATGGGGTAATTCAATATTAAAGATTAAATAACTCAGCTTACAAATTAACCTAATCAACGGCTAGAAAACCGAACGAGGTCTCGTAACGGCAAACTAAATCGACTAGATCAAAGAGATAACCGACTCCTAATGTCTTGGTCCGACTAAATGGAGATGAACTAATGAGATAAACAACTCTAACCAATCAAACCCTATGGCGACGTCTACCACAAACGATCAAAAACACCAAGTAATCAGTCTAGCATGCAATCCTAAACAAAACATGAAACTAATTCATGTAAAGATAAAATCACACGGGGTTTAATTAATAAAATATTGACAAACTCAATAGCAATCATAGGATAAAACCATAATAATATGAACTTGACAATAGAAAATAAATTATATATTCGTTAGTCAACCCAAAACAATCGTCAAAACGTTATCAATCAACCAAATCTAGATAATTCTAACAATTTAGCTACTCATAATAATAATAAACAAAATCATAATACTTGTTTTCATAATGAAATACAGATAATATAAGTTGACAGTTTTGTGTAAGAAATAAGAAATTCGAACCAATGAAAAAACAATTCCTTAGGTTGAACCCAACCACTAAATTATTGTCTTCTGCTCCAAGTCACCGCCTCTTCTCGCAAAAAAAACTAGACAGCCCCCCTTCAAAGAATAATTGTATTTCTGTTTATATATTGCTCATAACCTACTTCCAATGTCTTCTGTAATGCCCATTTTAAACGACTTCACTCTGGCCCTACATAATCAAATTTCACACATTCATATTACCATCAATTTTAATAATAATTAGACAAAACAACAAAACTCGTCCTTTATATTTACAAGCTTTTTCAGTGGTTGTTCTTTCACAAACTTAATGACAGAAAACATCCTTTATGCTTAAAAACCATATCAAGTTACGTCCTTTGGCGCTAACCCCGTTGATTTTTCTCGTTAAATCCGGTCATGTTCAAGGCACATGAGAGTAGGTTTGTAATTTTACAATTAATTTAATAATCAAAACTGAAAAAATAAAAACATATAAAATAGTACACTCTCTCTCTCTCTCTCTCTGTGACATTTGTCAATTTCGGGTTATGTTATACTTGTATTCTTAATGTAAACCCGACCCGTTTTGTATCCCGAACCTTTCGATATTATCAAAATGATGAATTGTATGTTAAATATTTGTTTTATAGTTGTTGGATAAAAAAAACACCCTTTTCGGTTCTTAAAGTTCCTCGAAAACGCTCAAAACGAACTCCAGAGATTAAAACTACCAAAATGGAGACTTGAAGGACCCATTTGTAGTTTATGCTTCTTGGGTCTATAACCAACCCATTTTCATGAAACACCCTTTATGAAATACTCATTCAACTTACCCAATATATACACACCCATCTTCTTCATTTGTGCTTGCTTATTTCTTCATTTCTCTCTCAAATTCTTGAATTCTAAGGTTGTTCTTCATAAGCTAATCTTTCATTTTAACTAACTTCTCAATACTTAAAGCTTAATGTTACAACATATATATAATATACACTCCTTGTTTACCTTCGGTCTTTCATTTCTCCGGTCTCGGCCGGTTGAAATGTCGACCTAGTAAGGCAAGGTTACATGGAGGACTTTGTAGTCCTTGTTTATATATTTAACAAATCTAACCATATAACTTGTTATACTTGCTTAAATTCTACATATTTTAGTTTATTTTTTATATTTGTCAAGTTCCATGGTATTGGGTATGTGGTGACTAGCCTCGGTTTCATCCCGAGTTGAGAACCGAACCAAAAACCGAACTTTTGTTTAAAAGCATTATTGTTAACTTTTTGAATATAAAACTTTAGTATTATTATTTATAAGTTCCATGGTAATTGAGTATGTGGTAACCATCCTCGGTCTTATTCCGAGTCAAGGACCGAATCAAAAACCGAACTTTTGTTTAAAAGCTTTATTGTTAACTTTTTGAATGTAAAACTTGAGTATTATTATTTATAAGTTATTTTACAAGTTCCATGGTAATTGGGTATGTGGTAACCATCCTCGGTCTTATTTCGAGTCAAGGACCGAACCAAAAACCGAACTAAACCGAGTTCACTCGCTTAAGACACACAAGTGTGTTTTTAGCCACCAAAACTCATATTTTTCTTCAAGATTATATTTTAAATCAATTAGTTTCTAAACATACTTGGCATGTCGGTAACTAACTTGATCTTATAACAAGTTCGAACCAATAAGGTCGTATACTCGCTTAACGAACGTTAAGGTTCTTCACAATAGAACTACATACTTGGTTAAGTCTATTTTGATTTTATTGAGTTATCTCATAACATTTATTATTTTGGGAAGTTAACTGTGAGCTTGGTCAACTATTAAGTCTCGAACAGACAAACCCGAACACTCGTTTAAACCTTGTTTTGGGTATTCTTATAACCAAGGGTTTTGCAATATCGCATTTTAACCCACATTATTACTTAACATAGGTTGAGTAAAAAAAGAAAAAAACTAATGAATAGAATACCGAGACCCGGTTTCGAGTAAACTTATTTTACAAAACTCGTTTCTTTAATTTCTCAAATATTTACATTTTAAATCCTAAACTTTATTTGTCATGTATTTTATTTTAAACCCTTCCAAGACTACCTACCAACACAAGACCCATTTAATATAGGTCTTGCTCGTTAAACCGATCTCTCCGATTATTCACGACACTATCTTTCAAGTTACTTGTTAATGTGAGTACTTTTTCATCCCCCGTTTTCCATCTTTCATTTTGGGGGTGGCATTGCATACTTATTCAAATTCAAATGATTTATACTTGAGACTTAAACCACAACACGTATTGTATATGTTTACTTAAATAAATGCTCCATTTGGTGTTATATGCTTTACATGATTATGTGCAAATTCTTGAATGCTAAGGCGGGTAGCCTCTTGAATGCTAAGGCAGGTAGCCTCATCAAAGTATGATCATACGTTAATTCCGAGTATATATGGTATCCCCATATAGTACGGTGTCGTCAATGTATTCTTATTGACGATTTTATTACTGTCGTCAATGTATTCTTATTGACGGTTTTATTATCTAAATTGTTGCTATTATTTATTGTTTTCATATATTAGTTGTGGATTTCATACTATATACTTATTGTCCAAAACTATGAAAATTGCTCACCAACCTTCGTGTTGACAAACTCTATTTTATGCAATGTTACAGGTTTGATGTTAGCTTGATTGGATTACTTGAAGAAACTTATTGTCACACCCTCAAAATCCACTAACGGAGTTTTACCGTCAGAGGGTGTGAACTAACAGGATCGGATTCATTAGTTATAATCAAACCATAAAACAAAGTTTCAAAACCATGAAAACGTTTACGAGTATTTAAATGCGGAAGCGTAAAAACCATAAAAAAAATGTTGCGTCACGCAGGACGACTTAAACCCAATGATAACAGTTTTAAAATAGTTTGCATAACAAAAGCGTTTTCAAGCAATGCATGATCCTATACCGCGCGCCCGCCTCGGCTACCTGAGAATAACATACTAAAAGTGTCAACACGGGGTTGGTGAGTTCACAAGCTTATATCAATAAAGCGTTACGTTTGCGTTCAGCGTTTTGCGTTTAGCGTTCAGTGTTTTGCGTTTAGCGTTCAGCGTTTTGCGTTTAGCGTTCAGCGTTTTGCGTTACCAGATAGTGTTATGTCAATTATATATCTATAGGTAGCTAGCCTATAAAACAAGTATTACTAAGTGTTCTACACCAAAGCTGACTGTTTATCATTTGCCTTGCCACCAGGTCTATCCCGACCATGGTATGTGTTTAGCCAAGATTACACCCACGCGACCTCCAGTCAAGTTTAGCGTTGGGTGGGGTTTGTCAAACCCAGTAGTACTACTCAACAATGACTCGCTATTATCCAATATTAAACGGTTCGATGTGAATGAAGGACTTTAGTTATTGCGTTTGTCACTTAGTCTTTACAAGTGATATATAATTTATATTAACAAAATCTTAAATGCGTTTTCGGAGTATGTTATCTCCCCAAGTGAAAAGCGTTTGAAAATAGTTTAGAGGGGTAAGTGAACTCACTGTTTGCGAAGAATTCCCAAAATAAATCACAAAAGGATGCGCGTCACAGAAAAACTCTCTCTAGCGTTCTAAAACAACAAAGAGATTTTTCTAAGTGTCGGAACTATTATCGAGTCTCTAGACTCGGCATATAATACCTATGCACACAATGTGTTTCGTGTTTCGTTTGTGAATAGCGTGTGACTTTAACAAGTACATTCGTGATACATTACATGTGTGAGTAATTATTTACGTGTCATGTATTAATAATGTACATCACTAGCAATTACTCCCCGTAAGGGCAATTTGGTCACACATAACAATTAACTAGCAATTATTCCCCGCAAGGGCAATTTGGTCAAAACACGACAACTATTTAGCAAGTATTCCCCGCAAGGGCAATTTGGTCAAAACACGACAACTATTTAGCAAGTATTCCCCACAGGGGCAATTTGGTCAAAACATAACAATTATATAGCAAGTATTCCCCACAGGGGCAATTTGGTCAAAACATAACAATTAACTAGCAATTATCATGTTTCATGCATTTTCACAAAATTCAGCAGCTAGTTTCACCGAGACAGAAATTCTACTTGAAAAATTGTACTATTCCACCGATCATAGCATCTCAATTAATTTACAAAAAATCATCACAAAAGCATATATGTGTTAGGTTTCCAGAACATATTTTTTTGTATTTTTATTCCATATATATTTCTCATAATGATCAATTTACCACAGCAAACTCATAACAGTCAAATTTATGCGCAACAGAACGTTATTTGCAATTCCCGTTAAATGAAAAATCCAACAAATGCAAGACCACTTGGGTTAGGTTCCTAACTCAACAAGTCAACTTCCAGAAGTGGAACCAACCCAATTGGTCTCGTAGTTCATGAGATATAACATTTACAAAACAACCTAACAGCAGGTCTAACAACTCAGCTTTGCACAACGTTTTTGTAAAATCATAAAGGTTAACTTTTACACTTCCAAAAATTGTAAATTTACATTCTTTAGAAACTAGACTCATCCTAGTTTACTGTAGTATCAATAATCTCAACCAATTTTCACATTTACACCCCGTTACAGTCAATTGAACATCAGCAACACAATCTGTCCAGAAACGGTTTGCATCCAAACTCAATATATTAACTATCTGTGGACCATAATCCGTTCATATAACATTCTAGACACCATAACCATCATCCATGCATATCAATTACACCATACATACATGGTTAGGGTTTTATTTGATCTCAAAATCAAAGACACAACAATTAACATGTAATAATATCAATTCTAGTTATCAAATCATCATCAATACATCATCAAATCAAACAAAGATCATATGAACACAATATATGAAATTTCCAGATTTTAGGGTTTATAATTATACCTTCAAAAGCACAAAAATAAGCAAGAGGAAGGTAGAAGATGACTAGAATCGGGTGTAGGAGGCTTCAATTGTGAAAAACGAGATCAAAAACCAAAAGATGTGTGTGTGTGTGTGTGAGCCGATCGTGAGGAGGGGGAAGAGGGGCTGGCCGTCGGTTTTGGGAAGAGGGAGAGGGAGGAGAGGTTAGGGTTTATATTTATTAATAATAATAACATGTTACACTTTAGTCCCTCAACTTCTAGTTTGTACTTTTCTAGCTTAAATAACTAGTTCTAGCACATTGAGTTAACGTTTATAACAATGTTATCACATAACACATAAGTCTAACACATAATTATCACATAATTATTGTTTTGACGTTTTTCGTTTATTCACCAATTGTTTGCGTCAACTCGTTTGCGTTTCGGTGCAATTCCCGAAAGACTACACATGTAGTAAGTGTCAAGCGTCATTTAAACCCTAGTTTAAATGTAATGAGGTGTGCGTTATAGATTCAGTGATCTTTAAGTTTAAATTGACGGAGTTGAGTTAACGGAGTTAACCTTAAATTGACGATTGTCACATCATTCCCATGTTAAAGAATTTTCGTCCCGAAAATTTGAGTCAAGTCGTGATGAGTGTCTGAAAAAGTAAGAAAAATTTTTAGTTTGTCATATCATCCCCTTGTAAAAAGAAATTTCGTCCCGAAATTTAACTCATACTTCCGGTGATTTCTGACGGTTTGCCGGGTTTCACGGTTTTCGGTGTTTGGACAGCCCTTCAAAAAGGTGAGGATACTTTTTCATCATTTGATCCTCGCGTTCCCACGTGAACTCCGGTCCACGTCTCGAGTTCCAACGAACCTTAACGATTGGAATCTTGCTGTGCTTGAGTGTTTTGGTTTCCCAATCCAAAACTTCAACTGGTTCTTCAATGAAGCGTAGCTGTTCATCAACTTGCAGTTCGTCCAAAGGGACTACTTGGGTTTCATCAGATAGGCATTTCTTCAAATTGGATACGTGAAAAACATTGTGTACACTGCTGAGTTCCGCTGGTAAGTCCAGCCGGTACCCCACCGGACCAACGCGTTCCGTTATCCGGTAAGGACCAACATATCGGGGGTTGAGTTTGTTTCGCTTTCCAAAGCGAACCACACCTTTCCAAGGTGAGACTTTGAGTAACACTTGATCGTTCACTTGAAATTCGAGAGGTTTTCGGTGCTTGTCAGCGTAACTCTTTTGGCGATCTCGTGCTGCTGCCATGCGGTTTCGGATTTGAACAATCTTTTCCGAAGTTTCGAGTACCAGTTCTAGACCAGTGATTTGGCTGTCACCCACCTCTGCCCAGCAGAGAGGTGATCGACACTTCCGTCTGTACAGTGCTTCAAACGGCGCTGCTTTAATACTTGCGTGGTAGCTGTTATTATACGAAAACTCTACAAAAGGTAACTGAGGTTCCCAACTTTTTCCGAAATCCAATACACATGCACGCAACATGTCCTCTAAGGTCTGAATAGTTCGTTCACTTTGCCCATCCGTCTGAGGATGGTATGCTGTGCTCATATCAAGGCGTGTGCCTAGGGCACTCTATAGCGACTTCCAAAAGTGCGAAGTGAAACGGGAATCTCGATCAGAAATAATTGAGACAGGCACTCCGTGTCTAGACACTACTTCCTTCATGTAGACGCGAGTCAGTCTTTCCATTTTGTCTGATTCCTTAATCGCTAAAAAGTGTGCCGACTTAGTCAACCGGTCAACGATCACCCAGATGGTATCGCATCCCGTCGTTGTCTTAGGTAAACCCGTGATAAAATCCATTGAGATGTGTTCCCATTTCCACATTGGAAGTTCCGGTTGTTGCAGCAAACCAGATGGTTTCTGGTATTCTATTTTGACTCTGGCACAAGTCAAGCATTTGCTCACGTAGATGGCAATGTCGGCTTTCATGTTTGGCCACCAGTAAAGCACCTTTAAGTCATGATACATTTTATCTGAGCCGGGATGGATAGAATATCGGGACTTGTGTGCTTCGTCCATCACCAGAGTTCTCAACTCTCCGTACCGTGGAACCCAAATCCGGTTCTCAAAATATCGGACCCCGTCCGATTTGGTTTCAAGTTGCCTGTTCATGCCCCGCATGAGTTCCAATGGAAGATTATCATCTTTCAGAGCTTCAAGTTGTGCATCGCGAATCTGATCGGGTAAGTTGGTATGAATCGTGAGTTGCAATGCTCGCACTCGCCTGGGTTTATCGGTTTCTTTTCTGCTGAGAGCGTCGGCCACTACATTGGCCTTGCCAGGGTGGTACTTGATAGCACAATCATAATCTTTAAGCAGCTCGACCCAACGACGCTGTCGCATGTTCAGCTCCTTCTGATCGTAGATATGTTGGAGACTCTTGTGGTCGGTGTAAATGGTAAACTTGGTACCGTACAAGTAATGCCTCCATATCTTAAGGGCAAACACCACAGCTCCGAGTTCCAAATCATGGGTCGTGTAGTTCTTCTCGTGAACCCGTAGTTGCCGAGAGGCATAGGCTATAACCTTCTCGAGTTGCATCAGCACACAACCGAGACCTTGTATCGATGCGTCACAGTGTACCTCAAAATTCTCCGTTCCCTCGGGTAGGGCTAGAATAGGGGCGCTGCAGAGTTTGGTTTTCAACAGTTGAAAAGCGGATTCTTGCGCGTCACCCCAATTGTACTTAGTACCCTTGTGAGTCAAAGCGGTGAGAGGTTGAGCAATCTTTGAAAATCCTTCGATGAAACGCCGGTAGTAGCCGGCCAGTCCTAGGAATTGCCGTACCTCAGTCGGAGTCTTAGGTGCTTCCCAGTTTTTGATGGCCTCTACCTTACCGGGATCGACATGGATACCATTCTCGTTGATCACATGTCCTAAAAAGTGAACCTCGCGAAGCCAAAATTCGCATTTCGAGAGTTTTGCGTACAGTTGTTCCTTCTTCAACAGTTTCAGAATTACCCTTAAGTGTTCCTCATGGTCAGCCTTGTCCTTGGAGTAGACGAGAATATCATCAATAAACACAATCACAAACTTGTCGAGGTACGCCTTGCATACTCGATTCATGAGATCCATAAATACGGCTGGTGCATTGGTTAGGCCAAAAGGCATAACCGAAAAGTCGTAGTGACCATACCGTGTTCTGAAAGCCGTCTTTGAGATATCTTCTTCGCTCACTCTTAATTGATGGTAACCAGATCGCAGATCGATCTTCGAGTAATAACTCGATCCTTGAAGCTGGTCAAACAGATCATCAATTCGGGGTAAAGGATAACGGTTCTTGACCGTCACCTTGTTCAACTCCCGGTAGTCGATACACATTCGGAAAGTCCCGTCCTTCTTTCTGACAAATAAGACAGGGGCTCCCCATGGCGATGAGCTAGGTCGGATAAAACCCTTATCCAACAAATCTTGCAACTGAGTGGACAGTTCCTGAAGCTCCGCCGGTGCGAGCCGATACGGGGCTCGTGCTATGGGTGCTGCACCGGGTGTCAACTCGATTTGGAATTCGACTTGTCGAATAGGAGGGAGTCCAGGCAAATCCTCCGGGAATACTTCCGGAAAATCTCGTACGATCGGTATATCTTCGATTCGTTTCTCCTCCGCTGGTTTCTCGACAATATGCGCTAAAATTTCCGGATGACCCTTTCGTAGATACTTCTGCGCCTTCATGAGGGTGATGACGCTAGTTGTCATGCCGCTTCTCTCGCCCCGGATTGAAAAGATCTCGCCGGAAGGGGTAGTAATGTGGACTATCTTGTCGTGACATATAATCTCCGCTCGGTTCTCGGATAACCATTCCATACCGACAACGACATCGAAACTACCAAGCGTAAAAGGTATGAGGTCGATATCAAAAATATGACCTGACAGTTTTAACTTACATCCTGCAAGTACATGAGTCGTTACTATAGTCTTACCGTCAGCTAATTCAACAGGAAATTTAGCATCTAACGGGGTTGGAGTTAAGTCTAAGAGTTGACTAAAGGCTTTCAACACAAAACTCCTATCAGCTCCAGTGTCAAACAAAACAGAAGCAAAACAATCGTTCACAGGGAACTTACCAGTCACCACGTACGGATCATTGCGGGCTTGACCCGACCCAATAACAAAAGCTCTTCCTTTACCATTGTTTCCACCACCACTGCCACTTCCATTACCTCCATTGTTGTCGTTCTGTTTCAGCTTGGGGCAGTCTTTCTTAAAATGTCCCTCTTGTCCACACTCAAAACATCCCTTGGTTGTCATTGGTGGTTTAGAAGCACCCTTTGCCGCGAGGTCTCCTCTACATTCCTTTGCCTGGTGACCCATCTTTCCGCATCTCTGACACTTGACACGGTCACACGGGCCAGCATGATGATAGTTGCACCTGTTGCACTTCGGATATTTCCCAGCATATCCGCTCGAACCCTGCCCGCTACCGTTGTTATTGTTGTTGTGACCCTGATTGTTGAAGCTCCGAGTGAATTCGGGCTTGCGGTAGTGTTGTTGTTGCTGTGGGGGATTCGAGGATGAGGATCTGGTGTTGTCAAACTTTCTTTTTCCGCTGCTCGGGTTGCTGTGGCTGTTGTTGTCAGTGCTTGGGTTGTCACGGGCTTTGATGGTTGAACCCCTAGGTGGTAGCGCACCTTGGGTCACTGCTTGATCCGTCAGTTTGTGAGCTAACCGGATCGCTTGTTGAATCGTGGCTGGTCTGGAAGACGTCACCATGCCCTGAATTTGCGGTGCTAACCCATCAATATACATTTCAATCCTCTTACTCGGCGGGTCTACCATCCGTGGACACATCACGGCCAACTCGTGAGAACGGGTAGTGTAGGCTTCGATTTTTGAACCCACCATCTTCAATGACCAAAACTCTGATTCCAACTTTGCAATCTCCTCTCTCGGACAGTACTCTTCTCGCATCATGTTCTTGAACTCCTCCCAGTTCATAGCATTAGCCAGTTCCAACCCAAGGATCTGCACGTTTGAATTCCACCAAGTGATGGCAAAATCTTCAAGTGTTCCAGTGGCAAATTTGACCCTACTGGCAGGGGGCAATTACACATCTCAAACGCCGATTCGGCCTTCTCATCCCAACGCAGGAAGCCTATAGCTCCCTCAGTGCCCTTAAACGAATTGGGCTTGCAATCCAGGTAGTTCTTGAAAGTACACGTTCCAGTCGGACCTCCAGCTTGATTCTGAACATGTGCAGCTAGAGCTGCCGCCGCATGGTCATTCAATAAGGTCTGAAGTTCTGCTGCGGTTAAGTTGATGTTACCGCGCCCATAACCAGCGTTTCTTCCAGACATCTAGGTGTTATCATCCTTAGATGTCATCGTCTGAGGACACCTCTGAGTGTGCCTCTGGCTCAGCCGGTTCTTCCTCCGGTTCTTCTTCTGGTTCCTCCTCGGGATCTTCCTCGAGATCCTCCTCAGGCTCTTCTTCGGGATCTTCTTCGGGTTCCTCTTCAGGCTCTGCCTCAGGTTCGGCTGCGTTCTGAGCAATCTGCATTTGTAAGACATCGCAACGTTCTAAAGCTATCTCGGTTCGGGTCCTTGCTACTTGGAGTTGCTCTTGCAAGTCTATCATCTCGGCTTGCATCTTTCTCATAATCTTCATCTGTTGATCACTAGCCTCTTGCATTTCCTTCATTGCCGCTGTCATGGGGGAAATTTCCTCTTTAGTCTCGGTTCCATCTTTTAACAGTCCGGATACGTTCGCTCTCGTATAGCGCATGTAACCAACATCACGCTCTAAGCAAGAAACAACAGCTGCAAGTACACGCTCTACATGTTCGGTTATGGGTGGTAGGGTGTTGGGGTAAGCAGGATGGTTCGGGTGAGGTAATGGGTGAACTTGTTCAAGATAGACCATACGTCTGATCATATTAGGGTACCAATCCCAGCTAACTTCGTTTTCGTACATGCCTCCGGATAAGCGGTACCTCTTCGGTGCAGGAGCTTCGAGTTCCGGGACTACTCGGGGTGGCGATGCGGTAGGTAACTGCGGTTCCTTCCCATGAGCATGAGTCATCGGATCAGATGATGATGAGGGTGGCGTCGACATCCCTACAGGTAAGCCGTGTATACGCGCGTATGAGTGAATGAGGTAAAGAGATGAGATAACAAAGATTACACAAATATATGCAGTGCGTATCATTATAACTAATGGGTCGTCGCGATTATAGTCTAGTATGCATGCAATTTCTAGTTCGCTATAACCAATGGCTCTGATACCAATCTGTCACACCCTCAAAATCCACTAACGGAGTTTTACCGTCAGAGGGTGTGAACTAACAGGATCAGATTCATTAGTTATAATCAAACCATAAAACAAAGTTTCAAAACCATGAAAACGTTTACGAGTATTTAAATGCGGAAGCGTAAAAACCATAAAAAAAAATGTTGCGTCACGCAGGACGACTTAAACCCAATGATAACAGTTTTAAAATAGTTTGCATAACAAAAGCGTTTTCAAGCAATGCATGATCCTATACCGCGCGCCCGCCTCGGCTACCTGAGAATAACATACTAAAAGTGTCAACACGGGGTTGGTGAGTTCACAAGCTTATATCAATAAAGCGTTACGTTTGCGTTCAGCGTTTTGCGTTTAGCGTTCAGTGTTTTGCGTTTAGCGTTCAGCGTTTTGCGTTTAGCGTTCAGCGTTTTGCGTTACCAGATAGTGTTATGTCAATTATATATCTATAGGTAGCTAGCCTATAAAACAAGTATTACTAAGTGTTCGACACCGAAGCTGACTGTTTATCATTTGCCTTGCCACCAGGTCTATCCCGACCATGGTATGTGTTTAGCCAAGATTACACCCACGCGACCTCCAGTCGAGTTTAGCGTTGGGTGGGGTTTGTCAAACCCAGTAGTACTACTCAACAATGACTCGCTATTATCCAATATTAAACGGTTCGATGTGAATGAAGGACTTTAGTTATTGCGTTTGTCACTTAGTCTTTACAAGTGATATATAATTTATATTAACAAAATCTTAAATGCGTTTTCGGAGTATGTTATCTCCCCAAGTGAAAAGCGTTTGAAAATAGTTTAGAGGGGTAAGTGAACTCACTGTTTGCGAAGAATTCCCAAAATAAATCACCAAAGGATGAGCGTCACAGAAAAACTCTCTCTAGCGTTCTAAAACAACAAAGAGATTTTTCTAAGTGTCGGAACTATTATCGAGTCTCTAGACTCGGCACATAATACCTATGCACACAATGTGTTTCATGTTTCGTTTGTGAATAGCGTGTGACTTTAACAAGTACATTCGTGATACATTACATGTGTGAGCAATTATTTACTTGTCATGTATTAATAATGTACATCACTAGCAATTACTCCCCGTAAGGGCAATTTGGTCACACATAACAATTAACTAGCAATTATTCCCCGCAAGGGCAATTTGGTCAAAACACGACAACTATTTAGCAAGTATTCCCCGCAAGGGCAATTTGGTCAAAACACGACAACTATTTAGCAAGTATTCCCCACAGGGGCAATTTGGTCAAAACATAACAATTATATAGCAAGTATTCCCCACAGGGGCAATTTGGTCAAAACATAACAATTAACTAGCAATTATCATGTTTCATGCATTTTCACAAAATTCAGCAGCTAGTTTCACCGAGACAGAAATTCTACTTGAAAGATTGTACTATTCCACTGATCATAGCATCTCATTTAATTTACCAAAAATCATCACAAAAGCATATATATGTTAGGTTTCCAGAACATATTTTGTTGTATTTTTATTCCATATATATTTTTCATAATGATCAATTTACCACAGCAAACTCATAACAGTCAAATTTATGCGCAATAGAAATTTATTTGCAATTCCCGTTAAATGAAAAATCCAACAAATGAAAGACCACTTGGGTTAGGTTCCTAACTCAACAAGTCAACTTCCAGAAGTGGAACCAACCCAATTGGTCTCGTAGTTCATGAGATATAACATTTACAAAACAACCTAACAGCAGGTCTAACAACTCAGCTTTGCACAACGTTTTTGTAAAATCATAAAGGTTAACTTTTACACTTCCAAAAATTGTAAATTTACATTCTTTAGAAACTAGACTCATCCTAGTTTACTGTAGTATCAATAATCTCAACCAATTTTCACATTTACACCCCGTTACAGTCAATTGAACATCAGCAACACAATCTGTCCAGAAACGGTTTGCATCCAAACTCAATATATTAACTATCTGTGGACCATAATCCGTTCATATAACATTCTAGACACCATAACCATCATCCATGCATATCAATTACACCATACATACATGGTTAGGGTTTTATTTGATCTCAAAATCAAAGACACAACAATTAACATGTAATAATATCAATTCTAGTTATCAAATCATCATCAATACATCATCAAATCAAACAAAGATCATATGAACACAATATATGAAATTTCCAGATTTTAGGGTTTATAATTATACCTTCAAAAGCACAAAAATAAGCAAGAGGAAGGTAGAAGATGACTAGAATCGGGTGTAGGAGGCTTCAATTGTGAAAAACAAGATCAAAAACCAAAAGATGTGTGTGTGTGTGTGTGAGCCGATCGTGAGGAGGGGGAAGAGGGGCTGGCCGTCGGTTTTGGGAAGAGGGAGAGGGAGGAGAGGTTAGGGTTTATATTTATTAATAATAATAACATGTTACACTTTAGTCCCTCAACTTCTAGTTTGTACTTTTCTAGCTTAAATAACTAGTTCTAGCACATTGAGTTAACGTTTATAACAATGTTATCACATAACACATAAGTCTAACACATAATTATCACATAATTATTGTTTTGACGTTTTTCGTTTATTCACCAATTGTTTGCGTCAACTCGTTTGCGTTTCGGTGCAATTCCCGAAAGACTACACATGTAGTAAGTGTCAAGCGTCATTTAAACCCTAGTTTAAATGTAATGAGGGGTGCGTTATAGATTCAGTGATCTTTAAGTTTAAATTGACGGAGTTGAGTTAACGGAGTTAACCTGAAATTGACGATTGTCACACTTATTATCTTAGCTTTAGGATATTAGAAAATAAAAGAACAAGTTATTTGTTTATCTATCTATTTGGAATTTTGTATGAACAATTGTTGTGTTATTTATGATGATATGGATTTAAATGAGTTGTTTAAATATTGTAACTTTATAGTGTCATTGTGCAATGAGCAATCATGTCGCGCCTCGACGTTTCCGCCTTCATTGGTCGAGGTGTGACACTCTCTTTCTCTCTCTCCCACCACCATCACCAACCAACAGCAAGCACCATCCCCACCCCACTGATCAAACCCCAAACTCCCTCTCATCATCGACACTTTCGCCAACACCACCATTACGGCTGCCACCGCCAAGACAGCCATCGTGTCTCCTCCCCATATCCAACAATAACAAAACCCTAATTTATGATTTCCCCCAAATTGGATCACACAATTTCATCTAAACTTAATGTTCATTTGAAATGGTGGTGTTTGCCGCAAATGAACAGAAGACAGTGGTGTTGTTGGAGACGGTGATAGTGGGGTAGTCGGTGATATGAGAAAGGTAGAGCATTACACGTTATTCTCAGACCTTTATCGTCATCCCTCTCATCTCTTCAAACCTTGGAACTCTCAGATCTGAAAGCCTCATTCTCAGATCCGAAACCCCTTTTCCAACCACTCGTTCTCATTCTCATATCAGAAACGGGTTGAAGATGGTCATGAAAACAGACGGTTATGGTTGTAGGTCCGGGTTGGGTTATTTAGCAAATGTCTTGATGGTGGCGATGGTGGCAATCCGATGGTGGTGGTGGTGGTGGCTTTCACGAGAGAGATTGTGGAGAGAAAGTAAACAAGAAATGTGAAAATAACATAAATTTAACATACATCTTCTTTTTATATTAAATAAGGGTAAAAGAATAAGAGATGTGAAAAGACACTATTGCCCTTAAGTGGGGTTAATTTGACCAGATTTAACGAAGAAAATTAACTAGGTTAGTGTCAAGAACGTAATGTGATAGAGTTTTAAGCATAAAGGATGTTTTCTGTCATTTCTTTCGCCAAAGGACATCCAATGAAAAACCGTGCAAACATTAAGAACTAGTTTTGCTATTTTGTCTAATAATTATTATTATTATAATAACCATCAACGATCTGTAGCATAATTCTCTTTATTTTTTTATATTAAATATATACTTAGTTAATTATTAAAGTAACTAATTTAAATGAATAATATATAAGATTAATTTAAAAGAAAAAGGAAAATTATGACAAATAGAACTTGTTTAAAGTTTTACTCGTCCGTCTCAAGTTTATTAAATACTACATTTTAGCTCGTGATCTCTTAAATCATTTCAATTCAAGAACGAACCATTTAAGAGTAATATTTAATCAAAACTAGCCCAAAAGCTACCCAAAAAAGTATGGAATATTTATTTATCTTATATATATTTTAGACCCCATCAAATATTCCCACACTTAAACTTTTTTCGTCCCTAAAAAAGCTGTTTATAATGGAATCATAATCGGAAAATTGGTTTTCAAAACATTTAGGTTACTTTAATTAATAATAGATAAACACAAAAACCGTGATTGTCGATATTGTTGTCCACTTAAACCCAGCCACCAACCTACCAAGCACCCCATCATATTTAACGATTAAGTTCAAGTGATATCAATAAGCCTATGGGTCTCACACCTAAAGAGTTACAGATCTGCTTACCCCCATCTCAAGCATAATTAAGACAATTAAAAATCGGGTTGAAACAGACTGGTTCACCCTATCACCGTAAACTAAAAACCCTTTAATGGTAAGAAGAAAATGCACTTAGGAATTTAGATGGATGAATGGTCAAATTAGATCGTACGAGTAATACCTAATCCTAAAACTATATTAGCGGATTTCGGCCCAGCATTGTTTCACCCGAGCTGCAACCCAGTATATGACGGTCCTAGGCCTCCACCCTTAGTATTTACTAAAAATATTTATTGACCAAAAACATTGAGCCCTAATAGTGTATCCTCAGAGTCACCATCCCCTTGGTAACATGTAAGCTCTCGGCCCCGTCTAGTATGTGCCATTTGGCTTCTTTTTCTATTTTTGATTGAATTTTTTTTTAAGTGAATGCTTCTTTGGCATTAGCATAACTTTCTCATTCACTTCTATTTTCAAAATATTTGTACATCTTTGATGTCCGTGCAACAAAATTTTGTGCTCTTAGTCATCTTTTACCTAAATATATAACTATTTTTCTAAGCTTGTATAAAATTTGGACATGGCGGGGCGCCACCACTCATTATTTACTTTCATAAAACAGAGTAGCGTGCTAATTCTTAAGTGCATGTAATTCTCACCACCTCAAGGTATGAAGATTACGGTAATACTCGCTATGCCTTATCGAATTTTCAGCTTCACTATCCCACCTCAAGATGAGAACCCACAAAGTTTATAACTATTAAGTATATTAATAATAATCAGGGAAACCTTTCAAGGCTAGTTGGGCCTACCGACACATCACAAGTTAAGTACGCTTTCTATTTTTTTTTTAATCTCATATATATTAGTAGTTTTTAAAAACCAATCCCCAATTTTTCTATCATTTCCCATTTTGTTGCAAAACATAAAATTCAAGGGACACATTTTTTTTACTCTTTCTGTTTTACTTTCATACAAATATATACTTTATTTATTTAGTTTTTGTTTAATTTTTTTTTATTAATTTTTCTTTTATACTACCTAAAAACGTCAGTTTCCCATCCCCACACTTAAATTTTACATTATTCTCAATGTGAGACAGGAAAAAGACAAAAAAAATAGAGCAAAAAATAGAAATTGGAACAGACTCCCCTGGTAAATTGCAATGGTCGTGTGTCATGAGTCGTGTTCCGTGCCTCCAATTCGAACGCTATTAACAAACTATTTCTAAATAAAGTAATATCTCACGAACGAAACTGGCAATCCTGAAGCAAGTGGAATCCCCACACTTGTTTGTTTAAAAACCATAGTTCGTCAGCCATCTCATAAGCAACCCTAGAATAACCTGCAAGGAAGAGAAGAAACACCAAGAAAAATAAAAGAAATAAAAAATATGAAAATAAAATAATAAGAAAAGATATTACCGGGTTGCCTCCCAGAAAGAGCTAAGTTTACAGAAGATTCTTCAGCCGGACTCACTCCTTAAACCTCAATCAGAAGGCTTCTCCTTCATCCTCTTCCCATCAATGCTCCTCAACACTTTCCTCTTACAATTGGTCGGGAAGAAACCAACTACAGAGCTCTCATGGACCCAACCATACGAATTAAACTCGACCCACAAACTCTTAAATTTCCCAGGAACGAAATGTATGATATGCATGTAGCTAAAGACATGGTGAACCCTACATAGTGATTCGATGAAGGTAGACGAGTATGACGAATTCCTACGCACAATTTGATCCCTGAGCCTCGGTATCCTTTCTCTTTTAGCCAATTTTTCAAACCTCGACACGTCCCGAATGGAGATTGAGTATGGTTCGTGTTTTGGCTTATCAGATTTGATGTGTAATGTCGTACGAATCGAGTCACTCACATCCTCATGGCTCTCCTCGCAAGGCTCCCTCTCGATTCCCACACTTGGTCGTTATACAGTAAATCTTCAAGACACTTTAAATCACCAAGTGGGTCAGACTCTCCTTCATCTATAGCAGTAAAATCCATCAACTCTTCATCAAACTCACTCCTAAACTCGTCCTCCCAAGAGAGAGCACATTCCTCAATCTGAATTTCCGTCTCAACATCTTCAAACTCAATAAAAGGCTCACTAAGTTGTGACTGACTCATTAAGCTTAGTCGAATTACATCTAAAGCTTGTTGGTTCGGAAGTGGGGCATTTGGATTAGAGTAATAGATGATACGTAACCAATCGAATATTATCTCATCGGGATCTGGTATTTGCTCGATGAATTCACCGGATGAGTTTTGATAACCAAGAATATTCCCCTTTAAATCATACATCAAACGGAATTGAGGTTTCACGCGGTTTTTTTCTATGTGAGCCATAATCCTTTGTATTTCTAGCTGCCACATGGTGTAACCTCTTTGTTCCTTATGGGGGTATTCTTCAAATCCGATCCCGTAGTAACACTCCATGAAGATCACTGTTAAGATAAACTTAAATAGAAAAGGATCACCGACAACAGATAGTAGTAAAATAAATTAAATAAGAATAATATGAAACTAAAACTAAATAAATTAAAATAACTAATCAAATCTAAATATAAACACAAAAATACAATAGGCAAGTCCCCAACTCGCGTCGTTCTCCAATCACCTCAAACTGTGTCCCCGGCAATGGCGCCAAAAACTTGATGTGTGAAAATATATATAAATAAAATGCGGTTCACAACTAAGCTTTAAAACCAAACAACGTAAACTAGCGTCACACAAACGGCAAGTGTACCTGTCGCGTGTAGCAAAGTCAAAGGAAGTCCGGATATCGAACTCAAGGGCACGTGAGGTGGCTTGGAAAACTAAACCCTAACTAAGTACTGCCTAATAACAATATTTAATTAATTATTATTTTTTATTATTTTATTTAATTAATTTAAACTAATTTAACTAACTTACTTGACTTAACGAAAATAACGAGAAAACTTAACGGCACTAACGGAGCTCTCAAATATGATGAAGAGGAACCACCTGGGTAAGGAATCTTAACGACTATCAACGACGCTCGGGTGACAACGAACACATGAAACCGGGTTCTAAGGATGATCTAACTAGACAATAGTAAGGGAAAATAGGTCCCCACGGTCAGTTTTACTAAAGACCCCTAAATACGTCTAGAAAGAAAGGTAAAGCACAGTTGATTTTTTAAGTACCCTGATGTGCTAAAAGTAGTTTAATATTATTAACTAAAATTACGCTAATCTAGACACTAAGTAATACTTTAGACTCTCTAAAACTCGACCAAACTACTAACCAGCAAGTGAACCGATCGACTCTAGTAAAGCTAAGTAGTCCGGATATCGAACCCACGAGACTCTTTAAACTACGTAAACTAGCTAAATTAGACTCAACTACAGACACGACTATTTATTTATTATTTGTTTAAGGGGGGTTTTACTAATAAACTAATTAAGAAAACTAAAGACGACTTAAACTTAGAACTTGGACTTAATTCAGATGATGATGAGATAACAACCTATGATAGAATCCCCTAAATTTTAGTTGTTAATTAATCAGGAAAATGTTTAGTTATGGACTGGGATCGTAGAATAGACACCTAAGAGAAAACTCGAACAGGACCCCTGACCCTTCTCAAGAGACACCTATGGGTTTCTAATAAGTTTTAACGCACACCGGTATTAATAATCAAGTTTCCTTACGGTCACCTAATTATTTAAACGAAATCCTACCTCACAGCGCGGAAATCAAAGGCAGTTTAATATATTTAATTAATTCAATAGACAATAATTAAATAATCAAACCTAGACGGACTCCTTACGAAGAAATAAATCTAGCAAGATCAAATAATAAAGATCTATCAATAACCTAGCACGTTACAAATTTAGGTTAGCAGTACACTTAGGTTTATTTAATTAATAATTATTATTCATATGATCTAATCGCGAATCAATCATAAAATAGTCAAAAACACAAAGTAGATGACCTAATAGCAACCTATCATAATAACAAACAATAATCAAGACAACTATGGAATAATAACAATTAATCAAACAATCCTAAATATGCATACGCATCAATTTAATATAATTAAACCTTTTACTAAATCATGAAACCATAACGATAAACAAATCCAAATCAAAACACAACGTCAAAATAGGTTCATCATAACCCTAAGCAGTCTATAATGTTTAGCCTAACATCTTAGGTTTAAACAAAACAATCAAATAAGAATTCATGGCAGATATAAAAGAAAACGAAAGAAAACAGAAGATAAACCCCGTGTTCTTCGTCTTCAACCAATACGCGCACCACCGGATGATTCTTCAACTCTAAAGCCTTCAAAAGTTGCAATCCTAAGCCTTGGAACTCCCAAAATTTGTATGGCTCTTTAGGTTATGATTAAGGTTAAGTTTAAGGGTGTTTATATAGACTTTCAACGCCCAAAACTTAAAATTAGTAGAAGATTCTGGAAATCTGAGCCCATGGACCTACATTACTCAAATATGTTAGTAATATACAAATCCTAATAAAACCGAACATAAACTAATAAAATATTATATAAAATATACAAGGGAATTATATATATTTATCATTATATCATACCCTAATGATTTATTACTTGGTCCGTATCAAAATCACAAATTCCACTAAGGTTCGTAATCCTAACAAACTTAGGGAATAAGGGGTAATTCAATATTAAAGATTAAATAACTCAGCTAACAAATTAACCTAGTCAACGGCTAGAAAACCGAACGAGGTCTCGCAACGGCTAACTAAAACGACTAGATCAAAGAGATAAACCGACTTCTAATGTCTTGGTCCGACTAAAAGGAGATGAACTACTGAGATAAACAACTCTAACCAATCAAACCCTATGGTGACGTCTACCACAAACGGCCAAAAACACCAATTAATCAGTCTAGCATACAATCCTAAACAAAACATGAAACTAATTCATGTAAAGATAAAATCACACAGGGTTTAATTAATAAAATATTGACAAACTCAATAGCAATCATAGAATAAACCATAATAATATGAACTTGACAATAGTAAATAAATTATATGTTCGTTAATCAATCCAAAACAATCGTCAAAACGTCATCAATCAACCAAACCTATGTAGTTCTAATAATTTAGCTACTCATAATAATAATAATCAAAATCATAATACTTGTTTTCATAATGAGTAACAGATAATATAAGTTGACAATTTTGTGTAGGAAATAAGAAATTCGAACCAATGAAAAAGCAATTCCTTATGTTGAACCCAACCACTAAATTATTGTCTTCTACTCCAAGTTGCCGCCTCCTGTCTTCTAGCAAAAAAAAAACTAGATATTTAAAGTTTTACTCATCCGTCTCAAGTTTATTAAATACTACATTTTAGCTTGTGATCTCTTAAATCATTTCAATTCAAATACGAACCATTTAAGAGTAATATTTAATCAAAACTAGCCCAAAAGCTACCCAAAGGTGTATGGAATATTTATTTATTTTATATATATTTTAGACCCCATCATATTTACTAGGTTAGGTACCAGTGTGATACACGGGTTGGATAAATTATATTGTAAAAAAGTCAATGAATATAAAGATACACTTATTACATCTAATAAATTACAATAAAATAAGACAAAAAGAATTACATGATAAAGCTATCGTAAATCTCTAAAAATCTCTTTATATACAACGTTCATAGTCTTATTTGAAACTTGACCGTCTTCATAAAAAATTAGTACTTTGAGTCCTTCTCTTGCTTAACTCTTGACAGCGCAAGATATAACTGACCATGAGCGAAAACTGGTTGTCTCAGAAATAAACCAACCCTAGAAAGAGATTGACCTTGGCTTTTATTGACTGTCATTGCAAAACAAACAACAACGGGAAACTGCCTTCGTTGAAATTTAATCGGAATTTTTTTAACTGTTGGTATAAGATTTGTTCTTGAAATATAAGTGCAATCACCAATATTGGCTCCAGATATGACAACAACTTCAATAACATGATTATAAAGTCTCTTTACCTGTAGTCTTGTTCCATTACAAAGACCATTTTTTGGGTAAACATTTCTAAGTAGCATGATTGGTACTCCAACTTTTAGTACTAACTTATGATTTGGCATTCCAGAAATTTTTAATTCATTTAAAACATCAAAAGAGTACATATTTTCTTGTAGCGTGTCACGAACATTTTCATCTGGACAAATACTATCAGAGCTAAGGTATTCTTTCTCTTCTCCTAGAACATGGACAACAATCGATCGTTAACCTCCTCAACGTTAACTACCTCATTTGTTCTTTTGTTTCTTGTATTTTAGACTTGTCACTTCCAACGGTTAACCTCATATTTTTTGTTAGTTTAAGTAGTTTGCAAGTACCCCAAAGGTAGGATGAACACAAAGATGCATTAACAATTTCTTGCCTCGTGGCGCCTTGAACAACAAAAAGAGTTTGTCTAAAATCACCACCAAAAACGACAACTTTTCCACCAAATGGCCTTTCAAAATTCATGTTACCATTTTGACCCAACATGTCTCTCGTGTTCTGTCCAAAGCTTCAACGCATGTTTATGAGTCATAGGTGCCTCGTCCCATATTAACTCTGTTTTCTTTAATAAATGGGCAGCACTGGTGTTTTTTTTAATGCCACAAGTTGAAACCTCAGTAAGATTTATGGCCAAAACATTGTGTAATTATCTTCCAAGACACTTAGGTCCTTAACATTGTTGCCTTAGTTGCGTCCATGACAAATCTGGAAAAAAGTAAATTTATCTCAATAGAATAAATATAATGTTAAGACAAAAATTAGAACAAAATGAGAAAAAGTTAATAACAATATCTTTGCTCTTTGCCTGATGAAAACTTACACTTAGAGTGAATCAATGAAGTAATACCAATGATGATTATTAGTATTTATAACAATGAAAGAGAAGATGTGTATCGATTTTGTAAGGAAACTTAATAAATATAATTACAATAAAAAGATGAAAAGATCATAAATTTAATTCTAATTGAAGTAGATTTTGAAATTGACTAATCATTCACCTAAATATATAGAAGGAATAAAAGGAAACAATAATAAATGTGATTAAGAAAGAAAATGTCAACTAAATATTAAAACACAGTTAGTAACAATTAACATAAATATATAGAAGGAATATTAAAACACGATTAGTAACAACTAATTGGTTAGTAGCAATTAACATAAATATATAGACAGAATAAAAGGAAACAATAATAGCTGTTATTAAGAAAGAAAATGTCAACATAATCGTGCTTTTCCAAAATTAGCACTTACTATAATAATTAACAGTTCTATTATCCAAAATTAGTTTTCGTGTTGTTCGTTTCTCAGCAGTATTTTTATTAACAACCGTAAAAAAATATGAAGGAAAGGTGAAAAAATATGAATATTAATGGTTATTATATGCTCAACTGATTTTGAATATAAAATTATAATGCATTACGCAATAGAATCATATATGCGAGATACCGTTTGAAATCTACTAATATAATTAACATTACGATCTAGTGTATTATGTGTAAATAGATAGTAATTAAATTATTTAATTTAAGCAGCTAAGTATAATGTGTAAATCTATAATATATATAAACGAAAACCCTAAAATCCTGCATGTCGCGATGTGGTCGCTCCCCCATTTTATGGAAATCAACAGACTGCTTGATTTTTAAATGGAGGCCTCTCATTGATTTAACCCAAATTCACGGGTATGGGTCTTACCAAAACCAGATAGCTCTTAAACGGGTTATAACATCTCATTAAATTAAAAATTAATCTTACCAATTATTTGATATGAAAATCCTATAAAATAGGGATATACTAAAATGTAATATCCAATTTAAAAAGAAAAAGATATTATTTATATTTAATAAACAATTTGTAGTAAAAATCATAAGCGGGTCATGGGTCACCAAATCCAGATAGCTTTTAAACGGGTTATAACATATCATTTATTTATAAAAACCCTTTCATCATCAAATCTTAAGTATATTATTAACTTTCTTACAATAAAGAAATTAAAATCCAAAAAATAAATATTAAAAAACGAAAAATGTAAAACAATCATTCTCTTAAGCAATCAGATTGTTTTATTGTAAACTAGCTTTTGAACCTGTGTATTACACGGGATTTATCAAACGATAAAAATAAATAAGGTCCGTTATTTCAATTGTGATTCTCAAAATACTTACGAATTAATTTAATGTAGACTTAAAGGAAAAACAAACGGGTAAAATTACTAAAATAGCATAATTTTGGAAACATCGGTTGTGGATTTACAAGAAATTTAAAAAATGCGCTAAAGTTACATAGTTGGTCAAACTTCAGGTATGAAAATGACACCATGTTATAAAATCGACACTATGTTATAACCCGTTTGACAAAATGATTTTGACCCATGACCCATCAAAGTTAGAATGAATAAGATGAGAGATTAGAAATTAGAATAAATGCAGGCTTGACACCTAAGCTTCAACATTTTCTTTTATTAGTATTGTAAGATAAGATAAGATGAAGGCTTCTCATGCATTTCACCCGAATTCACGGGTAAAGGTCTCACCAAACTCAGATAGCTCTTAAACGGGTTATAACATCTCATTATATTAAAAATTAATCTAATCAAATATTTGATATGAAAATCCTATAAAATAGAGATATACTAAAAATTAATATCCTATTTTATTTAAATAAAGATATTATTTATAATTAAGAAACAATTTTATAATAAAGAAAATAAACGGGTAATGGGTATCACCAAACCCATATAGCTTTTAAACTATATTATAACATATCATTTATTTATGAAACCATTTTATCATCAAACCTCAAGTATATTAATTATTAACTTTCTTACAATAAATAAAATTAAAACCCATATATATATATATATATTAAAAACGAATAATGTAAAACAACCCCCGTAAATACGGGGGATAAAATCTAGTTTAATATAAATAGTGAAATCTTACTAATTAGTGTATGAACACGATTTAATAGTCATGCCGAGTAACTCCAATTCCGTGTGTCGAATTTGACTATCAGCAGAGCTAAGGAAGTAACTCTCATGCACTTTAGCTTTTCTATTATCCAAAATAAGCTTTCATTCTAGAAATTAACATGTTGCTTCTCTCGGTTGATTGACTAAACAAATAACAAAAATCACAAGATAAATATTAGCCATAAATTAACACTTATTAATTACCTAAAATCAACTATCAATCAACATAACAAATACAAATGCGAGAACAAAATCAAATAAAATAACAGCTTAAAACGCGATTTCTAAGCTTCGAGATAAGCGAAACGCTCCTTAAGGAATAAATCCTTTGTATGTAACTAATGGTAAAGATAAATTTAAAACAAAACTGATCACAAAATTATGAATGATGAGTTATTACTATGTTTCTTACCATTATACTAAATAGTTTTAGTTGCTATTAATTATGAATTATTATTAATATAAAATATAATCGTTGTATATTAAATGTTTATGTTTTGACATAAGTGTACATTATTGAACTTCGTTTGGATTTATGTACAATGTATAAACCATAAGAAAGACAATACAATTTCTATTAAATATAAACCATATTTGCACTCTGCACCTAAGTCGCACGAAGAAGTCATAAAATACTAAAAAGGTAATTAAGACAAGTTACATAAAAAAAGCCGGAAACGAAAACTAACATGAAAATGCATAACATCACATAATTAAGATAAAATCATAAAATACAAAAAGGATATTTCACCTAATCAATCCAAGGAAAATACCCTTCCTTTAACTCATCAGCGAAGCATCATAACATGTTGTATGCTGTAGCTTTCTCCTCAAGGACACTTGTCTTGATCCCTATCCTCTGGTCCCCAAGAGTGATAGTCTCAATGCTGCAATTTGAACAGAGTAAACTTTCGTCATCAGATTTATCAATATCAGCATCTGAATCAGCAGATGTAATTGTAACATCAGGTTTAAGTTGAGCAGAATGAAGCAATGGTGGCATGACAACATTCATGTAAGGGAGGAAATCTTGCCCTAAGCACTTGCAAAGTCTTGCCCATGCCTGCAAAAGAAAAGTTCAGTTATTAATACAACAAAGCTTATATATTTTAAGAAAAGTTTTGTAACATGAAATAGAAAAAGAGCATACTTGCAACATGTAGCTTATTGTAGGGTCATCTGTCTCCAGTTGGGAACCTTGCAGTGACATAAGGGCATCCATAACCTTAAACCACACAATAAATTATTAGTCGTTAACACAAATATATGCATATCTGTGTATGTAAAACAAATATAAGAACTGAAAATCTTTACCTACTTGACATCGTCCTTGAACTTATCCATTTACAGCAGCCATTCCAACCAAACTAATGCACTTCATAAATTTGGCACGAAGCATGCGATTAGTTTTGTCATTTGCATTCCAAGTATGGTTTTTAAATAAGGAATAACCGCATCATAATACTTTTGAAAATGCTCCTGCCAAACATATACAATTTGAGAACTAAAATTACAAGAAAATAACCAAGTAAAGAAACAAAAATGAATATGTCAAACACCTGAGATGAGTCACTTTAGAATCATTAGCATCACTTGCACCAATTTGACATACAAATGTGATAGCCGATTGGAATAGGGATTTAGGGTATTAAATTATTAGAGTTTGCGTACAATTGGAAAATATAGATTCGAATACGGATTTTTATGACGATTTCAAGAATAGGAAATTAGGGTTGGCAAAACAATAGAATCATACCAGGGTTTAGAAATATACCTATTTGAAGATCCGGATTTGATGTACAAACTTCTGATGAATGGCGATTTGAACCTGCAATGGTCTTTGGTCGTATCTTGTGAATTGTCTGATGTAAATGGAAGATTTGAAATTCAAGAGTCGGTGCATAATTAGGGGATAACTGGTAAGGCATGATAGGAATGTTTTGAATCTTTATTTAATTTTAATTTTGAAGCTAAAATCTAAAATTTTAAAATTAAAAAATATATTAGAAATTAGATGAGAGTGCCACTTGGCAAATTATTGGGCCAACTAAGGGGATTGTGGTGAACCACATTTTCATATATTATAATAGTAGATTATTTTAGGGTTTTTTTTTTGAATTTTCATATATTACATTGTAATTCACTAATTAATTAAAAAAAAAAACAAACTCTAGCATCCTTATCAAGATTTAATCATAAGCTCGATCAAATATCCCAGCCCTAACCACCCTTCATGAACTCGAGCAGGTTGGCCCAGCCCGAAAGGGCGATTACGGGCTAACAATACATACTAATCCTGAAGTTGTGTTTTATCTACATATGTAAAAATTTATAGGAAAAATTTTTACCTAAAAGTGTTGTCATGCAACCTTTTTATCGAACATTGAAAAAGGTTGGCTACTTCCTATCAGGCTTGATAAAATTAGCGGGTGGGCCATTTGCATGTAAATGGCAATTTAGCCCATTTGCATGTAAATGACAATTTAGTTCAGTTTATCTAGTTTTATTTTTTTTAATTAATCCTACTTTTTGGTAATTTTGTTTTGCCTTTCAAGGAAAAAATACACTTATGATGCATTTTGTGACATAGATGATAAATTGGAGAGAGGGGGGGGGGGGGGGGGGGAGGGTGGATGAAGATTGTGATGTGGTATGCATTTATACATTTACCATTGGAGATGGTCTAAAAAATCAATTATATCTAATATAAAAATATTAAGAAAATAAAATTATATAAAACTTACAATCCTGTTTTATACGATCGTCATTTTATATAAATCGTAAACCAAACCGTTTGCTACCGTTTGAAATTTTTGAAAAGAGCTACAAAAAGTTAAGTAAACCGACCGTGAAACGAATCTGATGACCAATTTGAGAGAGTTCATGGTTTTTTAACGGCACCGTTAACACCCCGAATTAATATTATTGCTAGCAACTAATAAAGTCTTACTTAACACGAGCGACCAAGTGTATGACCTTTGGGATTCAGATCCAAATGCAGGAACTATTGAACCAATGTCCAGATTTAAATAAAAGATCAAGGATGAGGATGGATCAAGAAAAAAAATATATATCAACATTTAATAAAGTTCATTTATACATCTACTATCACGACTAAAGCAAACACATGTGATAATATGAAACCAATAAATGTTTCATCCGTTCATCTTTTTGCGAGATGCTAAAGTTAATCGTTTTAAAGCGAAGAATTTTAACTACAATGATATTACTACACATAATATCAGACAAGTACGTTAAAATCAAACGAGTACACTAAAACACGCAACCAAAAATCCATTAGAAAATTACCAAAAATATGAACATAACAAATACACATAAATTACAACCTGATTTATAGAACTTTAACCGAATTAGTAAGTATAATAGAAACACAAAATCATCAATATACTTTATCCATTCCCCATTGGTTAATTTGTAACCTAGCATTATCGTTATCAACCAACAAAACCTCACTTAACACAAACTTGTAACCTCCTAAACCCAAATACAAACACGAAAACTACTAAACTGCAACCACAACAAAACATTATTAACCATCAAGGATAAGGATAAACACACATCACATCATTCAAAAGTAAAACACAAAAAAGAAAAAAAAAGTTATTATGTAAAAAAATCCTTTTTTACAACCTCATATGTTAAATGTGTCGTCGCTTCACAACATCATGTAACAATAACAACAAAATACTAATAATAATCCCGCTTGATATCAAACTTTCAAGACACCTGTCCGCCACCTCCTTCACCTTCATTCGAATCCAACCAAACAATCGGTTTCAAAATCCCCAAATTAACCCTCAAAGGTACTCTAATTCTTCTGGGTTTCGCCCCAATTTCGATCTCAATTTGAAATTATTTGTCTTTTTGCGATCTGGGTTAGTCTTTGTTTCTGGGTTTTGTGTTAATTTCATCCTCATTGCCGATTGAAGCGTGAATGTATGAATGTTTGATTTCTAGGGTTTGAGTTTTGTGAAATTGACTGTCGAAAGCCCTAAGTTGTTGGTTGTTTCTAGGGTTTTTGTGGGTTACTGTACTGGTAATGCTGAATGTGTTGTAATATTGTGTGTTTTAGCATTATCGGTTTTGTGAAATTGACTGTCGAAAGCCCTAGGCTTTTTAAGTCCGCCGTCAAATCCCAGGGCTCAACTCTGGACAGGCGGTGGAAACTACCAAGCTGGAGTACGGTAGGGGCAGAGGGAATTTCCGGTGGAGCGGTGAAATGCATAGAGATCGGAAAGAACACCAACGGCGAAAGCACTCTGCTGGGCCGACACTGACACTGAGAGACGAAAGCTAGGGGAGCGAATGGGATTAGATACCCCAGTAGTCCTAGCATTATGAGTTTAACATGCTAGTATTTCAAGATGCTGTAAATATAGTTTTTTAGGTTGTACATATAAGCTATTTGTATATTAAATGATAAATAAAGCTTATTTATAGCTATGTTTTTTGGTAATTATATTTATGGCCAGAAACCTAGGAGATTTAATAAAAAAACAATTATATAAATAAGTTGCGCTCACGCAGGAAATCTTTGCGCTTGGTTTTAGATAGTATCGCCTTGGTGCGCTTAACACTTTTAAAATCAATCTGATTTCTAGGTTTTTATGAGTTCCAAAACTTTTAATGCTGAATGTGCTGTGATACTGTGTGTTTTAGGCGTTTATAATTATGCATTTGTTTCAATTTTGTGTACATACTAACATTTTTATGAAAATTGATCTAGACTTTTGCATGCTAGTATTTATAGCTGTTGTTAGTATAGTGATTTAGATTGTACATATAAGCTATCTATATATTAAATGCCAAATAAACCCTATTTATCGCTAGGTTTTGGGTAACTAATGCTAGTAATCTATAAGAATTAATAAAAAATTATATAAATAAATTGTGCCTCGCGTATGAAAAGCTGCGTGCTTTGTGCTTTTTAAAACCAAGCTTATTTTTAGGATTTCTGTGAGTTCCAAGAATCTTATTGATGAATGTGTGATACTATTGTGTGTTTTAGATGTTTATAATGTTACATTTACTTCGATTTTCTTGTGCCAATTTGTTGGGACTGAAAATTAACATGTGATATATGTATCTTAGGGCATAATTTAGGGCATGGCTGGGAAGAAAGTGATTGCTATATGCCAGTTAGGTGGCATATTCAAGACTCTTGGTGATGGTTCATTGTCATATGACGGTGGTGAAGCTCATGCTATTGACATCGATGAGGATTCAAAGTACAATGAGTTTTACATGGAAGTCGCAGAGATGTTTAACTGCCTTCATAATTCTATTTCTATAAAGTATTTTCTACCCCGGAATAGGAAGACGCTTATCACAATCTCAAATGATAAAGATCTGCAACGTATGATAAAGTTTCATGAACATTCAAGCAGCATTGATGTGTATATCATGGTGGAAGAAGCTGTTGCTCCCGATGTTTCGACCATGCCTGCTAGCAGGTAGTTTTAATTACTCGGTTATGATATTGGTTAGAACGGGAAGTTTCAGCCCGTTTATGTGACATGAGATGTTTCGGGTCATATTTGGAAATTTGAAAATTTAGCTGAAAAGGAAATGTTATGGTATAAAGAAGTGTTTACAATCTCACATTGTTTTATTAAGGAAAAATAGTTTTTTTATAGATTGTTTAAATTAGTTATTTAGGAAGTTGAAGGACAAAAGCGGTGTTTGGTGGGCCTGCGAACACTTTTTTCTTCATTTAAATTATATTAGAATGTTTGATAGCTAACAATACTAACTTAGAAATCAGATTAGGGACATTTCAGAACTTTAAGGTACCAATTGTTTTTATATATATATTTTTTAATATTATTTGAGGATAGTTTTGTCATATATCACATGCAATTTTATGATATATATGTAAATCAGTTTATTACACATATGTGTAATATGGCTATTACATATATATGTAAACTTGTGATTGCATATATGTAATAACAAAACTGCCCTCTAATATAATATATTGAATATACAAAATAAATAAATAAATTGATTGGTTGTTAGCAGCTCTTGAAGTTCTTAAATTATCTGCAGTTTCTGAAGAGATACAAACCTTACTAACTTAATCCTTCATTATACTAATCGTTTAGTTATCTTTATATTTGGTGTTGCAGGTCAAGTAGAACAACTTTATCAGAGGCTGGAATCCTTGCGGACCCCACTCCATGTGTGTTAGATGATGACATGGACGAGATAAGTCCACATGTTCTCCTAGATTCAACATTTGATGTCCCCGATGATCTTGCTAATGTTGGCGAACACATCGTTAACGTTGACGAACATATCGTTCACGTTGATGAACACATGATTATACCTTCTGAGATCCCTTTATCCATATCACATCCACTTTCTAATTCTTCTGAAGAAAAACACATGAAAGCCGCACAACAATGGCAGAACAACATTACAGGTGTCGGTCAAAGATTTAACAGCGTAAATGACTTCCGTGACGCGCTACGAAAATACTCAATTGCACACCAATTCGCTTTCAAATATAAGAAAAACGACAGTCATCGTGTGACCGTTAGATGCAAAGCTGACGGGTGTCCGTGGAGAATACATGCGTCAAGACTTTCAACCACCCAATTAATATGCATCAAAAAGATGAATCCGACTCACACTTGTGAAGGTTCGATTGTCACAACAGGGCATCAAGCGACTCGAAGTTGGGTCGCGGGGTGTTATTATGGAGAAACTAAAAGTATCTCCGAATTACAAACCGAAAGATATTGTAACGGACATTAAAGAACAATATGGTGTTCAGTTAAATTACTTTCAAGCGTGGCGCGGTAAAGAAATCGCAAAAGAACAACTTCAAGGTAGTTATAAAGATGCGTACGGTCAGTTACCGTATTTTTGCGATCAGATAATGGAAACAAATCCGGGAGTCTCGCTACGTTTACAACCAAACCCGACTCAAGTTTCCACCGTTTGTTTGTTTCTTTTCACGCTTCGTTATACGGGTTTCAACAAGGTTGCAGACCGTTATTATTCCTCGGTAGCGTACCGTTAAAGTCAAAGTATCAAGGAACGTTATTGGCTGCAACAGCTTACCGATGGTGATGATGACGTGTTTCCCGTTGCGTTTGCTGTTGTGGAT
Source organism: Bidens hawaiensis (assembly GCF_021521415.1). Taxonomy (NCBI): domain Eukaryota; kingdom Viridiplantae; phylum Streptophyta; class Magnoliopsida; order Asterales; family Asteraceae; genus Bidens; species Bidens hawaiensis. The sequence goes on from NW_027496145.1 coordinate 216,665, forward strand.
CAGGTTTCCGATGATAACTGGCTTTGGTTTTTACAACAACTTAAGTCTGCATTGACCACGTGCCACGGTTTGACCTTCGTGGCTGACCGTGAAAACGGTTTAAAAGATTCGATTGCTAGCGTTTTTAGGATAATAACGTGTACCATGCGTACTGCTTACGGTTATTATCCGAACAGCTGATTCGAGATTTAAAAGGACAGTTTTCGCATGAAGTTAAACGTCTCATTGTCGATGATTTCTTTGCAGCAGCGTACGCACCGAGACCTGAGGAGTTTCAAAAGTGTATCGAGAGTATTAAGGGTATTTCACATGAAGCTTACAGTTGGGTTTTAGAAAGTGAACCATTACATTGGGCAAACGTGTTTTTTCCGGGTGCTCGTTATAACCACATGACGTCTAATTTCGGTGAAGTTTTTTACAGTTGGGCTTCAGAAGCACACGAATTACCGATAACACAAATGGTCGATACAATACGCTGTAAGATAATGGAGTTAATTGACGATAGACGGTTAGCTTCCAACCATTGGTTGACCAGGTTGACCCCCTTTAGAGAAGAAAGATTAGAAAAAGAAAGCATTAAAGTCTGTGCACTTCAAGTTTTCAACTCGGATTCAAGCGGAAACAAGTATGAGGTTCGTGGTGACACGGTCGAACTTGTTGATGTTGATAATTATGATTGTAGTTGTAGAGGGTGGCAGATTACCGGGCTGCCTTGTTCTCACGCGATTGCGGTTATTGGTTGTCTTGGGCGGGACCCGTATGAATATTGTGCTAGGTATTTCACATGTGAAAGCTATAGATTAACTTATTCTGAGTCGGTGAGTTCTGTTCCGAGTGAGGATAAATTATTGCAGAGAGATTTGTCTCAGGCGGTTGTGATGGTGACACCGCCACCGACGCGACGGCCTCCGGGGCGGCCGCCTACTAAGAAAGTTGGAACGGCGGAGGGGAATAAACGTCTGCTTCAGTGTAGTAGATGCAAGGGTACCGGGCATAATAAGTCGACTTGCAAGGAGTTTGTCTGAACGCGAGGATCGGGTAAGTTATGCTATACTGTTGTTTTTGTGGTACTCTTTAGCATCTTTTACTCACTATGTGCGAGTGCATTATGTGGTTCTCGTTTTCTTAATATATTATTGGTTCTGAAATGAAATTCATTTATTTATTTATTATTATTCTTTTTCTTTTTTATGTTAGTGGCTACTAATTTAAGTTTGGTTTTTCTTTCTGGCAGGAGTGGAATACAATGGTGAGTTTCAGCGAGTTTGTTAGTGTTTATTTTATTTCTTGGTGAGAATAAATTGTAGGAGAATTGAAAAATGTTAGCAAGGATGGTTGTACAGTTAATGGGTTAGATATGATAATTGATAAGCAGCTGCAGACATTTTAAGCAAGAAACAAGCCAAAAATGGATATTAAAACAGTCCCAAAAACACTTATTATTAGCATAAACTCATGTTAACAAAATTGACAATCCACCTGCATAATCACCGTCCGCCAACACCGCCATTGTCGTTGCCATCTGTCAACGGCTCCACCACTGTTAGCGTTGTCACAACCTAGCAACTAGGGGTGTGCATGGGGCGGTTTTTGCCCAAATCCATAACAATAACCGAGATGTAGGTTAATGCATAACCATAACAATAACCGTCGGTTATGACGGATTTGGTTAATTGATTTTAAAGGTTATAGCGAGTCGGTTAACCGTGATCAAAACAATGTAACTGAGATTAAAACTGGGCTTGAGTATTGTTATTTAACGTTGTATTTATAGAATATTACATTACATCTAAAAAAGACATGGCATGACTATTCTTAATTAACAGTGAAGTTGATTTGGAAACATAGAAAATCGTCAGTTGATTTGAGTCACAGAAGGATTGAGATTAATAAGGAGTACTTTAAAAATTGAATTTGATTGTGAATACTTAAATGGAAATTTTAAATTCCACAAAATTGAATTTGATTGTGAATATTTATGGGGTGTTTGGGATTGCTTATTTTAAGCGACTTATAACTTTTTAACTTTTGAAAAAGTTAAAAGGTGTTTGGTATTGTGTTTTATTGTGAGGGGATAAGTTAATAAGTTACAAAGTAGTAACTTACTAACTTATGGGAAAAATTATAAAGAGGTAAAATACGAAATCCCAAACACCCCCTTAAATGAAAATTTCAAATTCCACCGTGGATTACTAGTTTGTGAATGTACAAAGAGTCAAAATCTCATGCACATGTTAGTTATACTAGTAAGTGTGTCCGCGCGTTGCGGTGGGGACCCAATGGGGATATAATCGGTATGAGTTTGCTTTGCAGTGCGGGGGCAATGCAACGAGGATTCAATAAGTAATTGTTTTAGCACATCGTGGAGGGGCAAGATGTTACTCTTGTGCTACTGGTACACATGCTAGTATGTTTGTGTGTTTGCATGTAATCGATATATGAAATGTTTTCTCAATTAGATATATCCAGTAGCTCCCTTTTTACACTACTATTTTAAACATAAAAAAGTTTTTTCAAGTAATGGTACTTATTTGATTAGCCATAAACATATAAATGAATTTTTGAGTAGCTCTGTTTACACTACTATCTTAAACATAAAAAAACTTATTTCAAGTAGTAATGGTAGTTATTAATCAGCCATAAACATAAAAAACGGATTTTTGTCGGGTATAACTTATTATAAAAGAATCTGCACACAAAAATAATCATCTTTGTCAATAGTAACAATGGACACCAAATGGAGACAATGGTGTTTTATCATTAATAGAATCTACACCCAAAAATAATCATCTTTATCAATAGATTTCATTTATGTACCATAGATGTTGTAATACAACTTCCATTATTGTTGGATTTTCCTACAACTATAAGCTGGCATTCTTTTAAAAAATTCGGCTTACAAAATCTTTCATCAATTTGTAGATGCTTAAAAGCAATCTGATAACATCAGTCCTATTGATACCGTAAAGACTCTTCACTGCCCATGGAAACGAGCAGTTTTTGACTTCGTGGTTATATAACTTCTCTAACTTGAGCAAACTGCTTACAAAGCTTTTGTGTAACCTATCACAAAAGTAACCCAAAGTGCATTTTTATTTAATAAAATCTCCTAGCTCATCCAAAAATTTTAAAACATTATTCAAATAATAAAAATTCAAGAACGTTTGCCAAAAGTATAGCTAAAACAGTTCAAATTAAGGGTGTGCACGAATCCGAAATAACCGAAACCGAATAACCGAACCGTAACCAGATTAAACAAAACCAAAAAGAAACCTACAATTTGGTTTTCTATTTTTTCTAAAACTATGTTTTTGTTTTGCTATCTACCAAAAACCAAACCAAACCAAAACCCATACTAACTAATTTGTGAAAAACAGAGTTCAAACAACTTATGCAGCAAGAACAAACCTGAGCCAACTTATGTAGCTCTTTTTCCTAATCTGAATAATAGTTTTATTTGTAAAACGTATCTGAGCTCAATCAACTATATAATAAAAATAACTTTTATGTGATTATGTATCTGAACATACCTATTTGAGTCTCATCTCATTTCACGCATCCAATTGTTCTGCTTCCCGTGACATTCATTTCTTAACATCACGAGTTTTCGCCTTGCAAACCAAACACATATCGTTAGACACAAAATAAGCTATCAAGTTGAGTTATTAACGACTTGTAAATGCAGACAGGTAGGGCCGGTTAAAAGGTCAAAAAGAATAAAACTTGAGATCTCTTTATCATGTATAAATTGCAATGCATTTACTATATATAACCAACACAATAATGATTATAATTGAACTAAAGGACTTTTAAGTAATAAAACTAAATAGATTAGTGGCATAAAACATACTAACTTGATACGTTGACATGTAAAATGATGCATTTGTCATTTAAAACATGCTTTGCCACATCCATCGGACCGCCCTATTTTATATTTAGGCAATGAGACAGCTGCCATTGCTTTTGCAAGTTTGCATTACACAGGTGATGACGAATTACCATTTTACCCCTACAACTTTCTTTCATTTCATAGCCCTTTGGTTAAAAAAAATAGTAGTTGCTGATCAAACAATTTCACCAATTGTGTTGTAACACCAGTGTGCTCATTTAATAACCAACACACAAATACTAATTTTTTCAAGATTAATAAAGAAATTGGGCTAACACGTACAATTAGGAGTGAACAATAAACCAAAAAAGTCACTCGTTAATAAAGACCTTGTTAACATGTACAATTTCAAATGGTTACCGGGTTATTTTAAACACATGTAACCCCAATAACCTGCAACATGCTAATGGTAAGGCAGTTAGCTTTGCTTAGAGCTTTGCTTTAGCAGTATTTATCATCTATACGAATGTGTTTGGTAAAATTAGTTGCAGATAAAATGACATAAAAGTACATATATTATTAGGCCCCTTATAATTGTCAAAGTGTTATTTTGTTCTTAGAATTTTCAAACTTATTTCTAAAGCAAGCTTTAGTACCGTATTTGTCTAAACTTGTTTCATGAATAAGCTGTGGTCGCACGATATCATACAAGTAAGTACATCTGCAAAACATGTACTAATGTAAGATTACATACAATACACAATTAATTTAAACACAAATTCACTACAATTCAAGTGTTTTAAAAAAATAACACGCATCATCTGTGCAGGAGTTCGATTCGTTTCCTTAAAAATGTTTTCTATTAAATCTTTCAATAGTCAGACATATATATTTATCTTTTTGACACAAAGGAACTTATAACATAAATATATAAATATAATTCAAAGGCTAAAGTCAATTACGTTTAAATTCACCTACTCTGGACCTGTGCATCTCATTGTTATACCCATTCTGCCATTAAGCCTATCCAATAGTCTGTTGGTTTGAGCAGCATCTGCAATAACACAATAATTTCATTGGAATAATAGACACATTTATGTTCGTGAACGTACCTTTATGTTCATTCATTTACGCTAATTTAGGTTTGATCATTTGCGTTCATCATGTTTATTAGTTAACATTTGTTTAAATTCACTTTATATTCGGTTACATTTTTGGACCCACAACAAGTCAAATGTAGTTTGTATTATTTTTCTAGGTCCTATAGATTGTTTCTCACGTTTAAGTCGCTCGTTATGTTTGTTCATCTATGTTCAGTTATTTAATTCGTTTATGTTTGTGAATCGTTCGTTCATAGTTTATAAAACTTGAACAGGTCAGCGAGTCACCTTTAATTAATCAATGAGTCAAATTGGGTTATGTTAAGATAGTCAACAGGCCAAAATAGGTACATATTAAAAAACTGTTAACTTAAAAAAGGGTCCATCTAGGTTAGAGGGTGGGGTAGGGTGTACTTTCTTTTTTTCTAAAATGACTCATTTTAACCCGAATCCATTTAGGCCAAACCCATTTTTACCCCACCAAATTGATACCTTTTCAAAACAGCCCGTATTGCCCGAATTCGTCTTGCCTAGAACCTGCTCGGACCTGAACCCGTCTGACCCATCCAGTTTTTCCTAGTTACCTGAATTAGAAATTGGGAGCAATGGTGGTTGCTATTTCCCAGTTTTTCCTAGTTATGGTTGATTGGAATTCTTTATGCGACTTTTGTGATGGTTTGATTGGAGAGTCCAGTGGTTTCAATGATGCTTGATTGCAGGGGTTATGATAGGAGAGTTATTGTAGGGTATGATTGAAGAGTTAATAACCCTCATTAAACCTTGCCGGAGATAGCATCGAACGTCGCGTGAGGTGAAATAGAAGGTCGCCGGAGGAATGAAATTGAAGTTGAGCGTGGGCTGCAAGGTTATGTCATTTAACTTTTACGGCGTCTCCCCCAAATGTGTTAAATAACCATATTTTCCATCTTATATGTTTTATAGTTAACAAATATAAATATAAATATAAATATAAATATAAATATATATAGATTATGGAATGTTGGTATGAGTTATATAATATGGAATTTTTCAAACATGATACGCAATATTTTGTTAATACATGGGTCATTAATAGCCTTAACTGATCCGTCTGTGATGGTTTTCAAAAAATTACTAAAACGACCCATCGGTTTTAGGTTAGGTTATTTCAGTTTGGTTTTATTGATTAATGCGGTTATGGGTCGGTTAATTCAGTTTTAGGCACACCCTTGCTGGCAACTGCCTCCTGCACACTATTATTGACACAACCACCATCATCTTTGCCTGTGACTGCATCACCATCTTTGCTGCCTTCTACATAGCCCCCGCATACAGAGGCCGTCTGGTTGCCATCTTTGCCCGTTGATAGCTGTTCTAAAATAAAATAGAGCTGATGAATCAATTTTGTCTTTTCTTTTTCTAAAATAATTCATTTTAAAATGAGTCTATAAATCACAACATGTTTTGATCCTAAACGAATTGTTACTTCTGTTTAAGTTTAAAAATGAATAATTATGATTTGGGCATGTATTACTTTCTTTTTAAACGATAACTAACATACTCTCCAACAATACCCTTTAATTACATCTTTTTTGACAATCAAGAAACTTGAGCCATCAACATTTAAGAAAATATAGTCTTTAATAATGTGCTACCATCAGGACAAGTGCCCTTTGGTTGGACTTATATTACTTAAAATAAAGTCTTATTCACCGTTCATTTTTAATCAATTACGAGGCGACTTGCTTCCTTACCCATTAAGAATGGGGGTTTGGGGTTGTATTCAGAAGTAGAGGCTTCCTCTTATGCGTTTGTGGCCTCGAGAGCCCAATCGTGGGTGCTTCAGGATCACATTTTGCGAGACAGTGGTATATGTGGGATGGATTCTGATTATTCTTGTGCTCTGGCTTGTCTTCGTGATATGATTCCAAGCGTCAATTTTAGCAGTTTCTCTAACAAAGAGACCGCCCCCTGTACAACCCAGCATGCATTGGCGAGCGCTCTTTTTAGTAAAATTGTTCACGACATGGGGTCACACTTTAACATGACAAGCAGACAAAAAGCCATTTTTGAGTGTCTACAAACACCACATGCTCAAGATTTTCTTCTTCCTATCCCTATAGATGGGTTAGGCCAGCATATGTCTCTAGTGGAGTATCGTAGTATCCTTAAGTATTGCCTCATGATTCCTCTATTTCCGATTGATGAGATATGTCATGTTTGTCGTAAGGCGTGTTTAGACTCATATGGGGAGCACGCGGTGCACTGTAAAGAGCTCACGGGATTCAAGTACCGACACGATCTGGTTAGGGATGTGCTCTTTGATATATTCAGGCGAGCTGGAATTTCTGTTAAGAAAGAAGCACCTGTGAATTTCCTGACTGACCCGTCGGAGGGAAGATCATCTCTTCGACCGGCTGACATTTTGGTGTTTGGATGGATAGGAGGGAAACACGTGTGTGTGGATTTAACAGGGGTTTCTCCTTTGGTGGGCTTAGGGAGTAGTGGTTTCGCAGTTGGTCAAGCCGCATTAAAAGCTGCTTTAGGTAAGGTGGCAAAACATGAAAATGCGTGTCTTGACAACCAACATGTATTTATTTCTTTTGCTTTTGACACTTTTGGTTTCCTCGCACCTGAAGCTATGGAGCTACTTACCCGGGTTCAGCGGGTCATGCATAGTAATGTTATGACTCCAAGATCAGCAAATATAGTTTTTAAAAGATTGGATTTTGCGATTCAAAAAGGGATAGCGGCGCAGCTTGTTGCCCGCTTGCCTTCTGTTTCGATATAATCTAAACTTTTCTTTAACAAGATATTACGGATTTGCTACACATAACACATTTTATACACAATGATTTTTTTGAAACAAAATACTAGTGGAATCACAGGCAACAGAGTTATGGCATTTGCTCATAATCAACTTTTTGAATGGTTGGAAATTTAGCGTAAGAACACAAACGCAGAATTAGATCTCAACCAAGATTGACTGTTTATGTTTATTATAATTCTTGACACACTTACAATGATCCCCTCTATATATACTAAAATAAACCATACTAGTCATACTTAAACTATGCATAAAGTTAACATATTCAAACTTAAACTCATATTTTCTGGACTAGATAATCTTGAAAATAAAACCAAAAAACTAATGATATAATTCTCCAAACTAAAACGCTTTCACTTAGCCCTTGGAAATTTCTCTTTTAATTCAAACGTTTCCCTTTAACCTTGAAACTGACCACACTAGTACAAAATAATGACTTTTCTAAGCGTTAAAAGGATGGTTTTAGGTGGTTTAGACACCGCCCAAACAGCTATCGCTAGAAATAACACAGAACCACTCAAAACTAGTAAAAATGACCGCCCAAAAAAGTTCCTAAAATAAGCAAACAGCACCACCCAAAATCATGTTCTAGAACCGCCCAAAAGTGAAATTTGTGAATCCAACAGGACCGCCCAAAATCTGGATTCGTGAACCAACCAAAATAACTAGAGAATGGCTCTGATATTCAGATATAAATAGAAAAACTAGAAAAGAAAATTATTTTATTTAAATCCAACTAAAACCATAAACCCAAACAAATTAAACAAAAACTGTTTAATTCACTATAACATTCACAATTTACAAAACGTAACTTCTTCAAATACAATGCTAAACTACGCTCTATCGCTCATTGTATCATTAACATTGAAATAATAAGCCGCTTCACGATGTTTTGGACCGACATGCCGATTTCTTGTGTGATATCTGTTGCGTTGTTCCAAATCTAAAAAAACAATAAGTGAGATATAAGTATTGTAACAAAGTCAATATATTAATTAAACCCAAACTCGATATCATCCGAACCCAAGTAACCCGAAAAATATAAAAAGGATTTGAATTATCATAACAACCCCGAAAACCAAATAATAAAACACGAAACCCAAATAACAACCGTAAACCTTATTAACCCAAACAACTCCCTTAAATCAAAGTGTGCAATTTAAAATAGAATACTTACATTGTTTGAATAACGCAATGGCTTGCTAATGACAAACTCGAACATATATCTTATTTCCATGAATCCGCACTCCAAACCAAGTCCAAATCCAAAGCCCAACCTTTACGCAACCGAGACAAACTACAATAGTAAAAAAACTGATGATGACAAGTTAGGTTTTGTTCATCGGCCTGATCAAACTACAAAAACAAACAAAATTGTAATGATATAAAAGATATTATTATAAATTATATATTACCTAAACCCAAAGTAACCCGACCCCAACCTGTGGTATATAACATGAGACGCGTCTGCTGGTTGTCTCAAGGATTCGTTTTGGGGAAGTTTGCATCTGTGCTCATACACAACAATTTTAGAAACATATTTGAAGTCTTGTTAATAGAATAAAAAAAATAAATATGTAATTCGTATATTAAACTACCTTTATTACAATACGTGGCTACTAAACTAAACTACCTGGAGCATCACCTAAATCTGTAAGCTCGCTGTAGCATGAAACTAAAGTAAGGGGATTGCACTCTAACTTTTGATTGATGTTATCTGAGTTCAGACATTATACACAGTAAACAAAGACCAAAAACCCAAATTTACAAAACAAATTATACATGCTAGCACCCTAAACCCGTATAGGGTGAGGTTCGGGCAACAAATGAAAAAGTACCAAATAATACAAATCAATCTGATCTTCCTCAAATGAAAAGGTAACAAATAAAGAGAACAAATTTGTTAAACTGATGGTAACAAATTTTAAAGTGATGGTCACTTATACATACATGATACATACAGGAACAATGAGAAAATCTTATGAACATATATATACATAGGCATAGGAGAAAAATAACCTTTCAAAGCTCAGCATTAACCAATCTTTTCACTATAAGTTCCGACATGAATCTACAACCTAAATTCCTAAAGCAATTCTTTCAAAATTTTGCACAAAATAAGAGAATAATGACTAAGAAAAGTTAGGTTCTTACCTACGCAGCCATTGCCATTGAGGAGATTGGAGAAAGAGATAGCCGTCGATGAAGGAGATCGGTGATGCGTTGCTATGGAGGAGGAGATCGATCAAGTAACTGCTTCTGCGTCGCTATGGAGTTAGGGTTTGATAGGAGAATTTAGAATGAAAATTTGACGGAAGTTTTAATTTATAAAATTGGCCTTGAAAATCTTTTTGAACGACATCTAGTAACTATATACATTATATTGTATTATTGTTCTAAACTATCATATAAAAAAACATATGAGGAGAATTTATAGTTAAAAAAAACATTCAAAAAATTCATAAAAAAATTATAACTTAAAGTTAAATTTAAAAAAAAAAAGAAAAAAAGTAAAAGAAAATATATTTTCCTAATATTCCTCATTTTCTTTTTAAAATACATAATGTTGAAAAAATATATCATTGTGTCTTTTATTTATCATGATTTCGCTAAAAAAACAATAATGACTTTTTACATTATTTCACTTAGGATGAAATTAAATTTAAACTAGAGTTGAAGATAACGATTTAAAATAAATAAATAAAAATATCAATTCAAATATTCTATAAAACTTTTACTAAATTAAGAAGTTCAAAACTTTCATATCAATAACATACTTTTCTAGTTTCTCCCGTTAACAATCATGAAGTTCTCGGGTGGTAATCGTCAATAGTATTTGATTTTAAAATCGTATCAACATCATTACAACCAATGGGAAGGGGCACCACTACCCCCCTCCCTAGGCATCACTCCAACAATGCTCAACATCACCGACCTCTTAAAATTTGATCCATTGTGATTGACCCATCTAAATATAACCAATGATTATAACTTACTTCGTAGCTCAATTATTCTTATAACTAAAGTAATTACGATTAATCGCTATCGCTTCCCCACTGATTAGTTGCCGATTAATCGCTATTTGATCAAAACATATCAAAATTGAAAATTTTAAATATAAAATTTGATATATAAACATATACGTATATTTGAAAATTTATATATATGTAAATTGAAATTCGATTACTCCCTATTAGTCCCAATTAGCTTGTATTCTCTATTTCACTGTCCGACTAGCTTCTGTTGATTTTTACAACACCACTAGTTATATAAAAATGTGTTATTTACAAGAATGCCACCGCCCAAAATTCCAGGTTCTTTTATTTGAACGGTTCATGTGACTTTTTTAAGTGACATTAAACCTTTTATATATATATATACACACACACACTAGCTTTTATCCCCCAATATTACGGGGTTTATTTTACATTATTCGTCTCTAATATTTATATATTTGTTTGGATTTTCATTTTATTTATTGTAAGAAAGTTAATAATATACACAGGGTTTGATAATGGAAGAGTTTCACAAATAAATAAAATGCTATAACCCAATTTAAAAGCTATATGGGTTTGGCGAGACACATGACTCGCTTATTTTTTTTACTATAAAATTGTTTTCTTAATTATAAATAATATTTTTTAAAAAAAACATCAGAATTATTTTTTAGTATATCCTTATTTTATAGAAGTTTCATATCAAATATTTGATGAGATTAATTTTTAATTTAATGAGATGTTATAACCCATTAAAGGGCTATCTGGGTTTGGTAAGACCCATACCTGTGAATTCAGATCAAATGCATGAGAAACCTCCCTTTACAAATAAAGCAAGCTCATGACTTGAGAAAAGGTGACGAGCAACCAGAGAGTTTTTAAAGATTTCGTTTATATATATTTAAGCAATATCTTCAGAACCCACCCGGACGCCTTACCGGGTCAAAGGTCGAACCGACCCGATAGAGCGGACCGGTCTTTAACCTTTATGACGTCATAAATAATTTAAATATAAATATTATATATATATATATATATATATATATAAATATAAATATAAAAACAATAATAATAAACAACTTCCATGTGCATTTACACAAATGTTTTAAATATATAGCGTTTATATGTTTTCATGCATAAATTGGATGTGGCTCAATGGTAGAGTACTCACTTTACTAGTGAGAAGTAGGGGATTCAAATCTTACTATCACCAATTTATATGGGAGATATGAGGGATGACCCTGGCTTGCCAGGGTTTGAGTCCTGATCTCACCCGGTTTTACCGGCTCCTCGCTGTCGTGCCGTTTGGCGGGCGTGGGGGTCAGGTTTTATCCGGGGAATCCCTCAATAGGTGGACCGCTAGGGGCTCCGTCCGTCCGGACTCGTGGCCGGCTCGGGCTACCTTTAGCCAATAGGGGCCGCATACGGAGTACCCGGCGTTACTTAGTTGGTCGTTCCAAAAAAAAATGTTTTCATGCTAACAAAAATGTAATTTCGTTGGTTGGCTAGTGTAGTATTTAACAGTACTTAATCTCGGTCATGCATTCGGGTTCAATTCCTAGCGTCCACACCATTTTTATTTAATTAAAACGACCTTTTTTCGGTTCACTCGTCAGGTCACCAGGTCCAAGCCGACCGTCACCCGGAAAACCCGGCCGGGTTTTTAGAAAACGAGCCAAATACCATGACCTGGCCCGGCATAGATACCAACGGGTTTCAAACACACAGTATTTAAGATACACACGAAACAAAACATGGTACTCTGTTTTTTTCTTTTTTCTTTAATTAAATGGATGGTCCTCTGTTATCACATATTCTTCAATGAAAAATTATTTAAGTTTGATACATCTAAACTAGATTGGATTATTAATTGAATTAAACTTTTAAGCGGTGTACACTACACCACCTAAATTATATATATTTAAGTGGGTTTATTACTTTTTTAAGCGGTTTTTGTTTATAAAATTGACAAAACTTTAGTTTAGGCGGTTTTAGTTAATGTACCGCCCAAAAAACTTTTTTTTTACCCGCCTAGAAAGCCTAATTTTGTACTAGTGCCGGTTCCATGTTCTTTCCCCGATCGAACCACACAGGCCATGATCGTTGCTACTTTTCACATGATCGTGATATGCATGTAGACTGACGATTTTATCTTATTGAGCATATTTGAAACACATGCATACCCCCACAAAGTAGTTTATTTTCAACAGTATTTCTAAATAATGCAATTTTTTTTAATTCAATTTAATGTTATAGTTTAGCATTTATTAATGAAATTCTACATAATGTATTCTAAAGGATGAAGGCATAGCGACATCTCTAGAATACATACCTGATCCTTTAAGCGATGATGAGGTTACTAATGGTATTATAAGGGAAATACATGATCGTGATATATGCATGAGGACTTACGATTTAATCTTAATGAGCATATTGGGACACGTACATAACCCACCTGGGAAAGTAGTTTATGCTCAGTATTATTTATAAATCACGTAATTTTTTATTTAATTTAATGTTATAGTTTTGAATTTATCTATGAATTTTAATCTATATAAAATAGTGTTAATTTATTATTTATTTTTTTAATTGTTTAGTGGTGAAAGATAGATTGAGACCATATGCCCCCTGAAAGGTAAATAGGTAAGGAATGGTGGAAATCTAACGTAATGCTTACATGGAGGAAAGAATGCCTAATACATTAAGCTTCTAGAGGCTGGGAAGATGACATTGCTCTTCTTGAGGTGAAGTAGTACTATGTGCCCATTCTTAGAAGATTTCTAGAGAGTGGGATGATTTGAGATTAAGATACAGCTTAAGGGAAGTAGCATATGAATATTCCGATCAATGTTTTTAAAGGAGATTCATAATATGTGCCAAAGTAGAAATCAAATCCTTGTCACCTCCCAAAACTATTCCTGAACCAATCCAACTACTAGAATGTTATTGATAAGAAGAAGATTATCTGTCGTCACTTTCTAAACCTTTGAGAACTGCCTCAAAGAGATCATGTTGATTTGCTAAATATTCTTATTCAAAATGTGAATGAAGATGCTGAAGTTACAATCTTTCTGAACATCATAAAATATAAGGTTGAATATGCTAGTATTAGGTTTTGGTAGCATCAACCTAAGGGAAACCATAAGGGTCGTTAAGGCTAATACTCATAAAACCTATATGTTTATTCATTCAATAAAAGATTCTGAAGGCTTAGCTTTTACTAAGCACTTCAAAGTATTTTGTTCAAGTGCTGAAAAAAGATGCCAAGTCCTGGATACACTTGATTTTGAAACACTAGAGAGAAGCGATGACAGAAATCTTGACACATTAGGGTAAGTGAAGAAACACTAATTGACCCCGGGCAGATTACGGATAATCTGGGGGTTAAATAGATGTTTCCCACGAGGGTTAGTTCCGGCAAAGATGGTTGTTCTTCTGATGACCTGCAAAACAGACACCGTGAGCTCGTCACTGAGAAGGGGGGGTACCTCCTTGTGACCACCCTCCGGCGTGAGAATCAGACTAGATTGCTCTTGAATATAAGTGTATATTAAGAGAATTAGCTAGAGCAGATATCAGATAATATATGAAGATATAAGATGATGATACCGTTCCAATGTGTTGGAGTATTTATAGCCGAAGGTAGGTTTCCAAGCAGGTACAGCCGGCTGAATAGTATTCCTGTTCTACCAACTGTGGGCTACGCACATGCCATGCTGATGGTTGGTGGATAGGCAGCGGCTGATAGTGACCAGGGCGGCTGTGTACTATTCCTTTTCCACCAACTGCAGGCTATGGACGTGCCCCGACAGGGGTTGGTGAGTAGGCAGCGGCTGATAGTGACTTTAAGTACTAGAGCGTGCTGCCCGTCGTTCTGTTGTCAGTGAGCTGTCGCAGCTTTGGTCAGTTCTTTTGTCCATACCTTGGCAGGTACAGTACAAAAGATCCTCCAGTATCGTACGGACTGGCTCATTTGGGCGGGAGAATTCCCGGCTTTGGGCGGGAGTATTCCCGGCTTGCTCATTTCCTCTTCAGGTGACATTACTGAATTATTTGAGAGTTAGTGCCTTGTGCGTGTAGCCTTGCTGCGCGGGTAGCCTTCCCTGATGGCTAGTATCCGTAGCTCCGGGAACAGGCGGAGTACGTTACCATTGGGAGGCTTTTCCTGCGGGAACAGCTTGCGTACTGCGCGTAAGGACGTCGCGTCTCTGAGCATGGTTGGTCCTGCGGATCCAGTTGGTCTTTGCGCAGACGTCCCTCGAGTCTTGCGAGTTCAACTGCGCAGACGTCTCTTCGAGGTGAGTCTTGCGGGTCCAACTGCGCAGACGTCCCTGTTTAAGGTGAGTCTTGCGGGAACCGCGCAGACGTCCCTGTTCAAGGTGAGTCTTGCGGGTCCAACCGCGCAGACGTCCCTGTTCAAGGTGAGTCTTGCGGGTCCAACTGGGCTCTGCTGGGAACTACCTCTTCAAGTCCCCCCAGTCCAATGTTCTTCTCATGAATTGTTAATAAGTGAGGTGAACTTTTGGACTTAAGCAAGGGGTTTTGAAAAGGGTTTAGTTTTATGGTTTTCCATGGGGATTCTTCCCACGGAAGTCCTAATGTCACGTGCAGAAATTCACGACTTTTCTGCTTGATCTTTGGGTATGATGCGGGTAGGTCTGTAACCTCCTCGCATGTCAGGAGCGTTGAGTTCCACTTGTGTAGATTCTCCATGAGGTTTTGGTAGTTTTGAACATAGTGATCAATTATGTTAAACAACCAATTCCATCTTGGAGCTTCAAACAATCTAGTTCTCAACGTTCCCGTTATGCGGGGATGTTATTTCCGTTTCCGCAAGCATGTCCCAGAAGATCCTTCTTGGTTTCAATTCCCTGCGGAGTGCTAAGTATGTGAAGGGTTTTGCCTTGACACTGTACCCGCACTCGTCTTATTGTTACTTTACTTCCAAGGTATTCCTGGCGTCAATTCCCTGCAGGTGCTAAGTATGTGAAGGGTTTTGCCTTGACACTGTACCCGCACCCATCTTAT